>NC_092424.1:60434076-60586315 GCF_036169615.1 Heliangelus exortis
GGAACTGCCCCAGTTCCTTACAGTAGTCTTCCTATGTCTTCTCATCCTCCAGATCAATGGCATCTAAATATACTTTTTTAGAGGCATGTCAGGGTGCTAGGCAGGTGCCTTTCAGGCAGGAATCAACTCTTTTGTCTGGCAAATACCATCACCATCAGCAGAGCCAAGCTGCCTTGACACCAAGGTTGAGTATTTAGACAAAACTGATGCCATTTCCTTCCTCATCAACTATGATGTGCAATGGAGTCCAGCCTGGCCCTTTCTGAGCAGGCACTAAGCCTGGAGTCAGGCTGGGGGAGCCCACAGCCCAGGAGAGGTGAGGAGCCAAACTGGAGCAGTGGGAACACAGCCTGTTCCACTTGGTACCTGATGTGTGGTCATAGGTACGGCTGCAAGGACTGGCTCAGCATAGAAATGTGCATGTGATCTTATCTGTTCCAGGGACACTTGGTGGTTTTACTTCAGTGTTGCCACACGAGAGTCCAAAGTCTCAACTATAATAAAAAATAGGCCATGACAGCAGAATTTATGAAGTAAGAACCATCAGCTACATGCAATACTAGCATGATGCTTCCAGTCCTTTGCTCCTTCTCTAATACAGCTTTATTTGAAACCAGTATACCAGAGCATGGACTCATCTCTAGTTTCAGCAAGAATGTGAAACATTTTTGCTGATTGGCAGTGACAGTAACATGCGAAACTTCACCAGAGCAATTACACATTGTATTTTAAACAATATTTATAAAACAAGGGCTAGTTTTCTGCCAGGAGAGGATCTAGCAGACAGGTACAAGAAGACATATTATTTTCTTGCTTGGAAACCTGTGGAACCCAGCAGTTTCTTATTGCTGTTGCTTTCAAAGGACATAAAGATGCCCTTCAACCGTACAATATCAAAACTGCAGAAAAACAGCCAGCAAGAATCCACTGTCAATAAAAACTGCCATAAAACCCCTGCTTTGTCACCACCTGTTTATGTTGAATAAGGCTGTTAGTCCAAACAGTGTTCTGTGATACATTTTACTATGCTGAAATTCTATAAAATTTGGTCTCTGTTTGATCAAAACTAACAATGCCTGTACAATATGCTTGGCACAAAGGAGCACATTAACATTCTTGGCTACAAAGCAACCTTTTAAAATAGCTTTGTAGTTTTCAAACATTTGGAGCTGCCCCTTTTCATTCCTGTTATCTCCAGAGACAAGCATTTTAATTGTGCTATTTCAGCCAGTGTACTAGGGTCAGATTGCTTGTTCTTGCTCATCCAAAACTTCCCTCAACTTAAATTCTTTTACTTTAGCCTTAAATATAGGGAACAAGTCCCAATTATTTCCAACTGTAAATAAGATTGTATAATAATATTGCATGCACACACAAACACAGCCAGCTAGAGGAACTGAGAGGTCTCTTTTCTGAAATTTGCTGTCTGCACAGCAAAGTTTCACCTTGTGAAACAGTTCTTTAATCCAGTTTGTAGCTCAGTATTCTAAAATAATGCAGAATTAGCTGTGCCTTGCTTTCATAATTCACTACCCTAGTAGGGACACGAATTCTTCCAGCCTTCCATTACCTGAAGATAATGCTTTATTAGCACCCTTCCAGTACCCAGAGGAGCCTACAGGAAAGCTGGAGAACTGTTTACACATGTGGTGACAGGACAAGAGGTAGTGGTTTTAAGATGAAAGAGGGTAGATTTAGGCTAGATCTTAGGAATAAATCCTTTAGTGTGAGGGTAGTGAGACATAGGTTGCATAGGTTGCCCAGGGAAGTTGTGGATGCCCAATCCCTGGAAGTATTCAAGGCCAGGCTGGATTGATCTTGGAGCAACCTGGTCTAGTGGGAGGTGTCCCTGTCCATGGCAGGAGGGTTGGAACTAGATTAGTTTTAAGGTCCCTTCCAACCCAAGCCATTCTGTGGTTCTGTGATTATAGAAATACTAAGGAAAAGCTGTTAATCTCTTTGGAGTGATTTGGTGCAATTCTTTAATATCAAAAGATCCTAAGAGTTGGGACTCGGAATGTAGCGAATTATTTCCTCTTAATAAAACTGGATTTCCAGACAGCTTTGTAAAATGTAATAGATCATACATTTTGTATTTTTACCAACATTTATAAAAAGAGTAAGTGTGATAGCATTTGAAACTTCATTTAGCAGTCACCATGCTACTCTTTGATTGCCTTGAGTACATTTTTAATTACTTAAGTACTAACAGTCAGCACTGGTTATTTTTAGCCCTTTAAGATATAGCTGAGCTTGAGAGACTTCACAAACTTTAAGGCTATAAAGATACATTCAGCCATCTAATCTTAACACCTATGTATCACTGGCAATTAAGAACATGGACAACCCTTAGCTGATGTAGGACAAGGTGATGTGAAGGCCAAAGCAACCCTGAGGTCAGATTTTTTGGTGGAAATAAAAGAAGATACAGATAATTTTCAGGACCCATTTTGAAGCTACTTGTGGAATTATACTTTCCCAACCATCTCCTGACTCTGTCCCAGGCAGCAGGATGAAAGCATTTCTGACCTTCCCCAGGTTCACCTAGGGTTGCAGAATACAGGCTGTGAGGTGAACCAAGGCACCCGTGGGTCATAGCAAATGAAGAACCCGCCTCCATATTCTGCAGACATACAGAAAAACAACTTTTTTACAGCCATGGAGAGCCTATCCTGTGCTAGGCTAGATGCAGCTTTGCATGGTGATGGACTAGCATCACCTATGACAGGACATCTGAGCTCCAGCACTACAGCACCTCAGACCTCACACAGTGGCAGGAGGAGGACTCAAGATTCTGAGGATGTAATTAAGGGTCCTAAACTCTCAGTCATACTTACACAAGAAGACAAGAAAAAAAGAAACATCTGTCTGCACTTGTAAGGTTCAAGATTTGCAAGTAAATATGAGAAATTCCAAATACCAGCAGTCTTAAAGAAATCAGGTTGCCTAGTGATGCTGATTTCCCTCACCTCTCCTCTGGCACCAAAGTTGCTAGACATTATCTCATCCGCATCAAAATGGTACTGAAACCTGTGTGCCCACCTTTAGCACATGGGTAAGGAGCCCAACAACTTATGTTAAACAAATAAAGAGGATTTAAGCCCTGACTTTACATTGAAGTGGCCATGAATGCAAGTCTAATGCATTGACTAAGACTGGGGAGTGATGAGCTGCCAAGCAGCAATCACACAAGTCCAAAGCACTGACTTCCTAAGTGACTTCTCAGCCTTTTGTGATGCAAACATGAAAACAGAGCACCTCAGACTCAAGTTTAAGACATGAATCTGTTCTGCACAGAATTTAGATCTGGTGAACGAACACTCAGTGTCACAGTTTAACACTGGGCCAGCAATTAACCGAATGACAGATGCTTTCTGTTAATCCCCCTCCCTGATAAAGAAAGAAGATAGAATAAGGGAGAGCAGATTATGGGTTGGAAACTAAACAACACAGTTTTGATGAAACAATAATGATAAAAAGAAAAAAATATTAAATATATGTAAATATACAGAAAAAAGTAATACCACCTTCCTCCCTCCTTGCCCCCACTAACACTCACATCACCACGGAGGCTGCAGGGCAGCCCTGGGAAAGTCCAGGCTGGACTCCTGGAGTCAGCAGCAGTCGGGAGCTGGAGGCAGGAACACACAGATTCAGACTGGCACGGATCAGGACCACAGGCAGAGGAATGGATGGAATCCTCCTGGGATGCCAAAGCAAACAGGAACAGGAAAAGAAGGGCAAAGGTGAAGAGTGAAAGGTGAAGAGGAAGGTGCAGGTGAAGGGACTTAACCCTCATGATCCCTCAAATTTACACAGAGTATTACATGTATGGGATGGAATACTCTGGCCAATTTTGGTCACCTGTCTTTTCTTCTCCTCCTTAAAGGAGGGTTGCAGGTGTGACCCTTTTACTCTCTTCCTCTTTCCACAGCTTAATATGTTCCTCAGAGCTGAGCAGTGTCCTTGGTTCTGCACACCATTCTCCAGCAGTAACTATAAACTTTGAGTGTCATCAGTCCTAGACACTGACTGAGAAACTTGCTGTATTTCAGCAAGTACTTAAGAGATACTTACTTGTAAGCAAAATTACAAGACAGAAAATTATCTCTATCGTGGCCCAAACCAGGACACAGTTTTTAGAAGACCAATCCTGAGTAAACAGCAGCATCAATATCAGCTTCAGAAGAATGGAGAAACCATGGTACCACCTGTTGCCCAGAACTGTGGGAGCAGCAAGGCACGGATAAGATGAAATGTCCGGAGGATCCCAGAGATGAGACACCTCATAACCTGCAGGTTCTATTTTCCTTCACTCACCCCTTACCAGACATTCCTACCTGTATGATTTGTAAGAACTGCTGCAAAGATGGAGATCAGTGTGACTCATGATAATGATTCACCCACCTGGCATCTAAAGTTTTTGGTCAGCATCATTGTGAAATACAGATGTGGTGATTTATTCTTTCATGCCAACTGTGCCAGTAATTACCTACTGCTTAGCTAAAGTGGCATCCAGGAGTGCCCAAACAGCTGGGTTTTAACAGCCCTCAAGCCGAGAAACAATAAGCAGCAGGAAGTAATGCTTCACATCAGGGCAGCTCTTTCCAAAATGACAGTTTGTCTGCATCTTTATTTAAATCAGGCAGTAGTTCAATTGAGATTTTACATCATTACTACCACGAAAATGAAGAATTGTAGAACTGCAGAATCATAGAGTTGTTAGGGTTGGAAAGGACTGTAAAGATCATCTAGTTCCAACCCCTCTGCCATGGGTAGGGACACCTCCTACTAGATCAGGTTTCTCAGAGCTCATCTAGACTGCTCTTAGCAACTTCCAGGGATGGGGCTTAAACGGCCTCCTTGGTCAACCTGTTCCAGTGTCTCACCACTCCTATGGTGAAGAACTTTTTCCTAATATCTAATCTGAATCTACCCACCTCTAGTTTTAGCCCATTCCCCTAGTCCTACCACTACCCAAGATCCTAAAGAGTCCCTCACCAGCTTTCTTGTAGGCTCCTTTAAGATACTGTAAGACCAGTATCTTGAGATAAGAAGTCTTCCCCCATAAACCCCTCTTAGCTCATTGCCATCTTTGCACCATCATCTCCCTTTCATCAGCACAAGTATTTGTACAGCTGTACAAGGAGCCTGACAGAGGATCAGACATGACATAAATCTAACCAGCTTCTCCATTTTCACTGGTGCTTCTCCTCTGATCTGTCTGTCACAGCCAGAGCATGTGCTGGCAGCAGAGCTGGGTGGTGGCAGCATGAGCAGAAAAATGAGGAGATGGTGACCAAGGAACAGCTTCTCTCAGTGGCAGTGGAAGTGGCAGTGGCTTGTTCCTCAACTGCACCACCAGAGCTTACATCAGCATCCAGAAGGGAGCTGCCAAGCAAAGGGAGTGTAGGGTTTCTTCTTTAATCAAACAATGACAAAAGGGAAGAAGATTCTTTTTTCTTTTATGATAGGAATTAGCATAAAGTCTTGGGCAAAACCCATGTTTCTCTCTAGGTTTTTTTATTCATTATTAAGTATGGTTTCCATATCAGTGTCTCTTAAATGCCCAATTTTAAACATTCACCAAGGTTGTATTTGAAAGCTACATTAGTAAAATCTTATGATATTTCCCTGAATAGTAATAAATCTAGTAACAGAAACAGTGAAGCATAGAAGTAACAAATCATAGGCATTTTACTTGCTTATATAAATTTACTATATCATTTTTAATTAGATCTTTGGTGTTCAGGGAAATGGTTATTTTACTTTTCATTCAAATAGGAAACCAAATAATTTGAATAGATTTTTTTGCATTCTGATCACAAATGCTATGGTACTACAATGTCCATAAATATTTAATAAATACTTCTTCATCCATAAAAACTTACCAATATAGCTATGTGTGAGTGCATATGTACTGGCTATGTGTAAATAAGCTGTGCTCTGTTTTGGTATGATCTCAAGGATGATGCAAATGAGAAAACAGTGGCTGAAAATATTAATATGACAAGACTTGTATATTTGTGGAAGGAAAAATTATTTAAAAACCTGAATTCTCTGGATATTTATCTGAGACAGACAAAATGCAGAATATGGAAACACTTGCTGTCTGTCACAGAAGAACCTCTGTGCCATTTGCTGCGTAGGAAAGTGCCTTAGTTCCTGATTTTGTTAAATCCAGCCAATGTGACTTTGAGGGGGAAAAAATTACCTTGGTATACTGCTTATCCTAGACTGCTGAACCACATATATCAAAGTTTTTTTTTTTTTATTTGTCCAGTATGCATATCTAGCAACAAACAACTTGTGATATATGTAACTGTTTGGGATATGCATTTGCTATAAATTATTAGCATTTTAACAGTGAAATGATATTTTGACATTAGCTCTTTACTTAAGACACATGCAGAAGAATTTCACACCTCTTTTGGAGTTGTATTGCTTCAGTCTGACTGCAATGCAAACAAGACCTACAGTCAGAAAAGATTTATTTATAAAATGTGTGGGTTTAGGAGCCACAGAATGATCAAAACAAAGCTACACCAGTGAACCCTTACACTTTCCTATATATGTTGCAACTGCCTGAGACTGAATCACAAAGCTTATTTCTTTTAAGCTTATTTCTTTTGGAAAACAAGTTTAACTTCATTAATTCAGTATACAAGAATTACAGGGGCATTATGCGGCTGTTCTGAATGTACTATAGGTACCTATCTTTAGCCTGGAGCAAGGTGTTTACTTTCCCTTGAGATTCTCTCTCCCAGCACTTCTTCTGGAAAAAGGTATCTAAGCTGAGATCAGACCTTTTCTGACATCTCCTCTCCCCCAGATGAGGAAGGAGAGACTGGCCATGCCCTCAGCCACCTCCATGGCTGCCTGTCTTCTGCACAAGCAAACCAAGGTCCAAAGGTGTCTGCACCTGAACTAATCAGATGTGGTTCCTGTGCTTTAAACACACCCACTCTTTCCAAGTGTTAGTGAGCATGCTGTGAGCATGCAACTACTTGTTCATACGGTGTAGCAATCTCTAGTTTTCCCAGTTATCCAGTGGCCATCTGAAAGGGGACCTCTGAACAAGTCCTCACTGCCTGATTGTGCACAGTCACCTGTCTTTACCAGTGTGACATCAGTTTGTTCAGTTTCAGGGTTTTCCTCTATGTCTTCCCAGTAGCTCTCATTCTACCTGTCTGATTCAACCAGATGATCAAATCACCAGGAGTATTCAAAAACCTTGTTGAGGTTCTTGTTTCTTGGCTGCCTGGTAAACATTTCTTGATCTACCTGGTATCACTGTTTAAGAGTCAGCTGTCTCAGAAGTGTGACCATGCTTGATGATGGTACATTTCACAGAGACTAATAGAGACCCTTCTCAGTGAGAAGTTAAATTCTGACTTTGGGCAAAACTGAGTCACTGCCTGACAAAATACTGCACTAATACAGGGCTTGTTTTTAAAAGATGTGCCATTGTTTGTGCAGTCCCTGTGAATCTGGAAGGACAGTGCAAGCAAGGAGTTCTAAGGGATAAATTCTACATATTTTTTCCACAGTAAAATACTTATCAACTCTGTTGGTATGCTGATTCGCTGTTTAAACATGGCTGAAAAATCTTACTCTTCATGAAGCAATAAAGAATAAGAATAATTAAAGCTTCTGAAAAAAATTCAAGTAGTGTATTTTATGCCACCTCTTGTGTGCAAAAGGCTCTAAGTGCTTATGTAGATCACTTACTTGCTGGGAAAAACATCCAAATGCCATGTGTTGTGTGGTTCCACATAGGTCATAGTTCAGCTTTGCAGACTTAAGGATGTACATCACTTCCTGTCTGATGTTACCCAGGCTAAAATGGTTTCTCTATACATCACTTAGGAACAACAGAGAGCAGCTTTGTCAAATACCACATTTGAGTATCTGCCAGGTGAACAGCTTATAAACTGCCACCAACTCTTTTTCATGATACTAGACTTGGTAAGCCCTTTTTTTCAGCTACTCTTTCCCATTTTTTGTAAGGTCATTGTTACTGTGTGCTAGTTCAGTTCTCTGAAGTGATGTAGGAATCTAAATCAAGAGAGAAGCAAGCAAATAATAGAATCTTGCACTCGTCCTTATCAGTAATTAATGGATTACCCTCATTTTTATGAGTATTCTACATCATATTAACATGAGTCTTGTCCACTGGGAGAGCTTGAATAGGCTTTGCGGGGGAGCAAGTGTAACCTTGAAAGAAGAAGAGACAGTATAATTCAAGAAAAAACTTTTGAGGAAAAGAGAAGGATTCATTTCCCAATTTCTTCTTTTTCTGGGGGGGGAGAGGAGGAGGTGGAATAGCTATTCATCACGATTTGGATTGCTGGCCTAACTTTACAAATCAGCGCTCCATTAAGACAGAAATTTCCATGGCTACTTAAAGTTAGTTAAAGGCATTGATCCATCCAAAAACCACCTGCACAAAAATATTTATGTTTTCAGCCACATATGTGGCTGCAAAGAAGAAGGCTGAGTTATGACTGCTGGGATTTAGGCTTCTGTGGAATCCTGCTGAAGGGATTATGTGTCAGAGGTCTCTGTAGTGCTCAGTGGCAGGAGCTGAAGTCCTTTGCTATGCCAATGAACAGTGGCATGAGGAGAAGTACTGGTGGTCTTGGTGAGAGATTTGTACGTCTGGGGAAAAAAAAAAGTCAGTGTGATAGCACTTAAAAGAAGAAATTTTTTGTTTTGGTTTTTTGTTTTGGTTTTTTTGGGTTTTTTGTTTTTTGGGTTTTTGGGTTTTTTTTTTTTTTTTTTTTAGTGTTCTGAAGCAACCCCTGTTTTGTACTGAAGACCTTCAGCCTAATTGCTTTCTTTGTGGTATATGAGATTTCATTTTTGTGATTCACGAATTTTTAACTGTTACTCAATATTTCCCCCTCCCCACCCCATTCACAATCTCCCATATCCTTGTATTTTTCTTTGACACAGTTTTCTTGAAGTTCAACATACAAGAGTTTGATTTTACAGGGACAGAATTTCCAGAAGTTGTGCTCTTAAAAAAATAAAGGCATTTTCTTCCACAGCTAAATGTATTATTTCATGGCTTAAGCACTGTTGCCTATGATACCAAGGACAGAGTCATGTCTCCAAGACTATTAAATCACCTTAAAACACAGACAAATAAGTTTCTTTTCTTCCTTTCAAATTACAAACTTGCACAGCTGTAGCAGAGAAACAAACTTCATACTTTGGTTGATTCTTCTTGCTGATGTGGGACACCTCATTTTTTCCAGTAACACTGTAGATTGAGTAGTCTTTAAAAATTATTTTTTAACTTCACAGAGTAAAAATTTGTATACCAGAAAAGGCATGTTAATAAGAGGCACTAAAAAAAGAACTGATCTTTTTTGCACTATTCCTGCAGCAGAAGAATTTGTCTGCTTGATAAACTCTGTAAATGGATATGTTCAGGAGCCTTGATACTCTCCCTTAACTCTCATTAAGGTTTAGAAGGACTGTCTGATTTGTTCCTCTTTCTCTATATCTGAGTTATGATTTTGCATGTTTTCTTCTTAGGTCTTACAAAGCCTTATTCTTAAGTGACACAGGTTTTCTCTTGCACCTCCTCATCTTGCAGCTGCACAGAAACATGAACTGAGATGCGTGCTTCGAGATTTGCTTCTATGCTGGTACTTGAATTTTCTTTCCCTCCCCTCACATTGCTTTTGGCCATCTCTGTGAGTGTTCCGTGCAACAGTTCTTGCCAGCAGATGCCTGATGAATGTCAGCAATAAATTGTTGACATTTTTTCAAGGGCAGGGTATGGAGCAGAGGTGATCTCTCATAGTGGTTTCCCATGTGTTATTGTAAAGGTTTGTGGACGATCGCTGTTCTTTTAATGATAGCTCAGCACTGGATCCAAGCTGACATATTCTGCCTTTTATAAAGTTGCTGGAATATATTTCTTAGTACTTAAAAAATAATTTGATAATTATTGGAAAGAAAGACAAAAGGAAGGCTCTGTAATGCGTACAAAATTAAAATATGATAGTATCAGAAAATGTGCAGGGGATATTTCGCTTATACCTTTGGCATGCACCAATTTCTTCTGATTACACTTGCAGCTTTGAGACCTGATTGTGCAAAATGCTCCACATTGCTGTCATGCATAGATGTGCACGCATGACATTCCTCACTCTTTTAGTAAAATGTACTAAAATTAACCTTAAGTCAAACCTGAGTGACATCCATGTAGAGGCCAGTTAAAGGCTAATGTATCTGTGGTCTGTGATGCCACATACTATCTCAGGTAAACATGTAAAGGAGATATAATAACCTACTTTTCCTGTCTAAAATGTTTTGACATATATGTCTATTCATTTAGAAGTGTCATTTCAAATTGATGAGCTACCATTATACCATTATATGCTCTCATAAAACATGCTGTATGGTGAATCAGTGCACATGCAGTGCGGATCTGCCAGAACAAGCATGATGCTCAGGAACCTCATCTCTTGCTATTGTGTAACTAACTGCATCAGCAGAATTCTGTCCCATAGGCAGATCTTTAGCCTGATTCAATTAAAATCCAAGATTTTCATCCTTTGGTTGTGAAGGATTTTACAGTAAAATAAGTGTTGTCTTGACCTGCCCTATGAAAAACTAATTTTCATTAATTTAATTACTTCAATTTCATTAACCAATACAAAGTACTCCATAATGCTGCCATAAGACCAGTCTGCTCTTTTCCTAGATCCATTTCCTGTATATATGCAAGTATATGTAATAACTTTTGAAAGGGGTTTCAAAGTATTTGTGTGTAGATGTTGTCCCAAAAATGGTTCTTTATCCTCCGTGTGTGCAAAGTTTAAATCCACACACAGAGACGAGACAGCATCTTAATTACAATCCGGTGCAGGATCGGGTGCTAGCGGGGTAATGCAAAAAACCGAGCACACCACGCTGACAGAACAGAGAATATTTCTACAGTACAAGTTGAGATCCAGCTACAACGCTTGTCATCACTCCTATCGATCTCTCTTCATCGATCTCTTCCCATTTTCAGGGGGTAAGGGCTAAAATGGAGCAGTGGCATTTTCCCTTCAGGGTGTGATTTTCATCATGACAACGCGACTGGTTTATCTCTGTTCTGCTGACTTTATGCCCTTAAAGTAACACAGCAAGGTGAAAGATACTGCCGGGGGGCAGCGGGTGGTGGTGGTGGTGGGATTCCTCCTCTTCTTGTCTCTCTCCATGATTAAGGATGCATGCCTTGTTTAGCCCTGTAGTGGGGCCAGTCTATTAGTCCTTGGCAGACCAGCAATTATCAGCCTTTAGCATAGCCATTCTGAGTACCGTTTAACATAGTGACCTTTCATGCACATAATCTGAGGTTTTTTAAAACAGACTTTAAACTGTCAAATCCTTCCTCCTCCTCCGCCTCCCCCAATGTGTACAGCCTGCTTTTTTTCCATATGGAAATAGACATTTTGCTGCAAAGTCAGCCACACAGGGCTAAATGTTCGTGTTGTTGTGCAGGGCTGTAGGTTGCTTGACAGTATTTGAAACTGGTATCTGCATGTTCATGGTAGCAGAACAGTTCTAGAATGCTGGTCTTCTTATAGGATGAAGCATTTATCTTTCCACAATTTTAATGTATCTTTCTACTTTTACACTGCTGGGTTGTTACAGCAAGTATCTTTCTGCTTTACATTCGGTTTAATCTTTCAAGTTTCTGGAATTTCTGAGGCTTTTTTCCACCACTCTTTGCAAAGAAGTAAAAAGTGTGACAGGAAGGTGTGATTTTTTAATTTACACCAGAGTTCTCAACAAATAATGACTTTTCGCACCCTGTTATTGCTGCTTAGCCTGGGGGAGGAGTTGTATGGCTACTGTTGTCATATCAAATTAAATCCACTCATGTAATTCAGGAAGACATTCCTCTTAAACTTAACCCTTTTAAGTAGCTGAAGTTTACTGTCCCAAGAACATCAGCTGATGTCCACCTATTTTGGGGGTCGCTGCTGTTGAATGAAAATGGAAATATTTTTATTACAGAATGGTGCATGCTTTTAAAAAAATCTTTTATATAGTTGTTTTTTTACGGCAGTGGAACAAATCCTGATTAAGTTTGTGAGGGTGAGCCTTCATGTTAGCCTGGAATTGTTTACAGGCTCAGGACAGGTCACGGGATGTATCTGAAGCAAGAAAATGTCTGGCAGGCACTCGTGTTCTCAGCTGAAAAACTTCGTCCAACAGTTTCGTCTAATGCTGTTTCCTGTATATTGGAACCATACTCCTGGAGCACTTGGTGCTACTTTAGTAGAGCTAAACCATGTGAGGAAGGAAATCATGCTCGGGGAATTTTCTGCTGTCAAACAGAAGGCAGAGTAGGGCAAACTTTGTCTTTAGAAGTCCCCTTCTCTTGATGAGGTTGCTGTTGATTGTGGGACCCGATTTACCCCCCTCGAGATTCAAGATGGTCTTTCGGGGGTGGGCCACATTGTACCTGATGGATCGATCCACCCCGGGGGAGGGGTCCGGCTCCGGGTCCGGGTTCTGGTCTGTGCCCCCAACAGGCCTGGGGAGCGGCTGCCGGGGGTTCCTCCTCCCCAGGGAACGCAGGAGCCTGCAGGATGGGACTGGCACATAACAGGCAGAGTAGTCCCCTCTCTTTTCCAGGACCTTTATTGCCCCTAATCTTAAGTAAATGAGGGTTAAGTATTTCCTTGAGTACCTGCTTGGTGGTACAGAGAGGGTTAAGGTGCTTGATTTACTGTAAACATCCATGTGACATCTTCTCTGATGGTGTTGGGTTTTTTTTCTTTTCTGTAAAATGTCAGCCATTTCCTGATGAGCTTGGTGGTGGTGAATTTCACACCTTTTTTCTTCTCTGTGTGGAAACTTGAGTGTGGAAACCTGGGTGTTAATGGTACTGGAGCAGGTCGTCTTTTATAAGGAAAGAGGCTGTCTCAGAGCAGAGAGAGAAAGCAGGGAAGGGAGAGGAGGTGAAGGGATACAAAGAAACTGCTGCTTGCAACAGGCGTTGGATTATTTTACACTATTTTTATTCAGAGCATGCAAATGTAACACTATTTGCTAAGTGTATTTTTTCCCCTGGGAAATGTTGGAGTTCAGTTTAGAGTTCAGCATAAAAATAATCCTCTCTTTTCGTTTTGCAGTGAAATTTAGTATTACAACACCTGAAGATGGAAAATTGGTCTGTTGATCAAGTCTGCAACTGGTTGAGACAGAGAAATTTAGGAGAACTAGTTCCTAAATTTCGTGGTAAGCCTTTTTGTTGTTCGTGTGGGATTTGTGAAGTATTTCTTTCTATGCCTTTAACTGGCACTGCCTGCCTTGTTTTGGGGCATGTGCATGTATGCTTACTTCAGACTTTTACAGAAATTTAGCAGGGTGAGAACTGACATAGATCTGATAAATCAAAATAAGTGTGCAGATTTTTTGCAAAGTCTCTGAAATTCTGGGGGATAAGATTAAGCCTGAATCTAAATAGATACACCTCGAATCAGAGCTGGTTTTTTAAAAGGCTTGTTAGGGCCTATTTTATATTGCATAAAACTTTTGAAACAATGCAACTGTAGTGTGTAAATGTGTAATGTCTATATAAATGCTCCATAAAAGAGTGCATGAGAAACTGTTGTGTGAACAGGCTGTTTATTGTGTGCTCTCTTAAAAAGCTTCCTTTTCTTCATTAATGAAGTAACAGCCTGTTGTGGACTAAGCAAGGCCTGATTGAAAGCATTAAAATAGTCAGCTCACTGCTTCTGTATGTTTCAGACTTGGCTTTTTGTGAGAGGATGTTATCTGGCTAGTGCCTAAGACTCTCATTGCCTTGGAAAGGACAGTAGCTAAAACAACAGCAGCAGCAGCTGAAGACTCGGCAGTAGAAAACATCCTTGCCTTTGATCTGTCGTCCTCCATTATCATGTTTTTAGGCATATAGAATGTTACTATAACTATTATAAAGTTACTTTACAGTAATTCTTTAATCCCCTCCGAGCTGCAGAAGAAGAAATAAGTGGAGCAGCTCTTCTGGCTCTAAATGATCGGATGGTGCAACAACTGGTGAAGAAGATCGGGCACCAGGCAGTGCTCATGGACCTGATTAATAAATACCAGCAACAAAAAAGTGTGCTAGAATCCCTTACATACTGTTGTGAAACAGCTTATCCAAAATTTCCAGAAGTAATCAGCGGGTGAGTTTGCACAGAAAATATCAGTCTGGGTATGGTTGTATTATTTTCGTAGCATTTTGAAAATGGCATTTGCTAGCTCTTCAGCTTTAAATTCTGGGTTTTTTTGTTTATTTGGTTTGGTTTTGATTGTGGCTTTGTTTGTTTTGGCTTGTTTGTTTTTCCATACTTCAACTATCTAAAATATGTGAACTGCAAAATAAGGTTATTACCTTTGTGGTTTTAAAAAATGCATCAGCATTTTTGTAAAACACTGTTAATTAATTAAAGCTGCTCTTCATTTCCATTTCTAGAACATAGTTTTAATTTGGATGAAGCATTGTCAGACTTTCACTATAACTAAATTTTCTGTATTTGCAATAATAAGCTTTTGAAGCACTTAATTTTAAATCTTGACAAGTCTTGGAGTAAATTGATGATTTAGCCAGGGATAGATGAGGCTTGTGTTACTGGTGTATTTAATTTCAGTTAGTGAAAAGAAGCTTTGAATTTGATCTAGGTGTATTTAATAATTCCGTTGTGTAGAGCTAGATAGATTTTTAGAAAATAAATTCTTCAGAGTCAGTCTTCACTGAGTATGTTCTAGCTCTTGATTGGGCAGAATTTCTTTTTGCTTTGTGGTTTCTTTGGGAGGGGAGGCAGAGGGGGGATTTTTTTTGAATGGCTGTTCTGCTGTGGATTGGTTGGAGGTTTTTGTGTGGGTAGGTTGGTTGGTTTGGTTCTCCCCACGCCTCCCAGTCCATTCTGATCTGCTGTAAATCTTGCAGGATTTTTTTTTTTTTTGGATGCCTTGGCTGAGGAGAAACACATCCTGGGCTCTCAGAGTGGTTTCTTCTAAGCCCCCAAATCCTGACTGTAAGGAATGGTTTGCCATGGATGCAAAATGCTCTTTTTTGAAAGTAGCAGTAAGCCTGCATTAATATACAGTCGTAGTCCAGTAGGAGTAGATCTCTAGAGCATTCTCTGTAGCATTTGCTTTTATCTAAAAGGAGTCCAGGTTGTGCCCTCAGATATGACTTCACAGTGCAAACCAACATATGGTCAATAGGGATCATTTGGTTATTTCCAACCAAACTTCACTCATCAGCAGAACTAAACTGTTGGCATAGCTACATGGTCCTCTTGTCCTTGTGGAAGCATTTATGAACCCCCTTGGATAAATGCTCCTACACCGTAAGAGGGAAGGGGAGGTGCACAAAGACCACAGTGTCACTACAGGTATGGTTTATCATAGACCTGAAGGGTACAGTCCCAGCCAGCCTAGGACAGTCCCACCAGGGTCCTGCCTCAGTGGATTCACAGTGGCACAGCCATCAGTGGATTTAGTGGCAGAGAAAGTGTCTGCTGTGAAGACCACTGCCCTATCTGGGCCCTGTATTTCGTCCAAAGTGCAGCAGGACCATAGTGCCTTCAGCTGGGGGGGTTTCAGAAGAAAATGCATCCTGATGCTTAGGTGAGTTTGAATGCTGCTTTGGATATTTAGATTTTACCTTTGATTTCTCAGGGGTGTTTGGCTAGACTGCATCATAGGTGTGAGTGTTCCTTGTGTACCTCTGAAGTCCTGCAAGTTAGGCCTTGTCTCTCAAAACAGCATGTAGTTGCAGTACTGTGACGGCCCAGTTTTCTCTGAAATTCTGCTAAGAAAACCCAAACAAACAGAAAAATAAAATGCTGGAAATATTAAGTATAAGTGAATATAATATACCTTGAAATCCTTCCCTACCTAGTCTTGCTTGGAACATAAGATGCTGGTATTTCTATATGTACAGCAAAGTTAGGTAAATCATAGAATCATAGAATTGGCTGGGTTGGAAGGGACCTCAGAGATCATCAAGTCCAACCCTTGATCCACTATCGCTGCAGTTACCAGACCATGGCACTGAGTGCCACATCCAGTCTCTTTTTAAATATCTTCAGGGACGGAGAATCCACTATTTCCCTGGGCAGCCCATTCCAATGCCTGATCACCCTCTCTGTAAAGAAATTCTTTCTGGCTGGTATTACTGAAACATCTGCATCAGAGTCAAGAACCACAGAATAAAACTAAAGCATATTTAAGAAATTTACTTTTTTTTTAGGACGACTGAAAAATTAAGCTATTCTACGCAGTTTGGGGTATAGAATGGTAAAAAAGCTCTTACAATAAAAATACAATTTTATCACAAAACCAAAACCTGTATCTTCTTAACTAATCTCTTAACTCTGGAGTGCTTGTCTTAGTGATGTAGTTTAAAATTATTTTGTCTGTTCAATACATCTTGAACAAAATCCTGTAGGAATAATTTATTTTTTCCTAATTCAAGGACTCATGACTAGAATAAAGTGGATGAGACATTTGTTTTGAAGTAATGTAATTAATGTTTTTCTAAGCTGCTTTGACTCAGAGGAATATCATATTTGACAAAACAAAAAATTAATAGATCCACAGCATATGTGAACTGAACTCATGTTTATCTGCTCAGTGTATTCTTGGCAGCATAATAGTAGCCCCTGTATTATATTATAGTATATATATTATAATAATAGCTCTCCCTCAGTGCAGGGTAAGCCTGCTGATACTGTGTCTACCAACAAAAGGAAAAGAAATTGCAGGAAAATGAGAAGGACAGAGGAATGGAAATGGAAAGCACTGGTTTTGTTAATCGGTACTCAGAATGGCTAAAAGGTGCTAATTGCTGGTTTGCCAAGGACTAATAGACTGGCTCCACTACAGGGCTAAATCAGGCATGCATCCTTAATCATGGACCGAAACAAGATGAGGAGGAATCCCCGCTGCCCCCCGGCAGTATCTTTCACCTTGCTGTGTTGCTGTGGGAGCATAAAGCCAGCAGAACAGAGATAAGCCAGTCGCGTTGTCATGATAAAAATCACACCCTGAAGCCAAAATGCCACTGCTCCATTTTAGCCCTTACCCCCTGAAAATGGGAAGAGATCGATGAAGAGAGATCGATAGGAGTGATGACAAGCGTTGTAGCTGGATCTCAACTTGTACTGTAGAAATATTCTCTGTTCTGTCAGCGTGGTGTGCTCGGTTTTTGGCATTACCCCGCTAGCACCCGATCCTGCACTGGAGTGCAATTAAGGTGCTGTCTCGTCTCTGTGTGTGGATTTGGTCTGGCACACAGCAAAGTGGGAATCTGGAGTTTTTGGTGCTAGGGATTAGCAAGTAACCAGGAAGAGCAGGGGGTGAGATCAGGTGGCATTTGGGGATATTCCGGAGTGGCTGGATAATGCAAAGCCGACTTGAAGGTTCAAGATGGATTTGACCTCCAGAAGAAACGTGTTTAAGGTTCTAGTTGAATACAAACTACACTGCAATACTCTGTAAATCACTCTTTAACCCCTCCCTTTGCATATTTTAAGGGTTAGTTATTTCCAGAGATTAAGAGATGCCAAGCTATGGAGATGGCATTACCCTGCAACCCCAATACAATTTATTTTCTTGGGCTTTGGAACTTTGCCTAGTGGCATTCTAATAACTACAGTATTATTTACAGGTTTTCTTTTAATTTGTCAGAGTTTGATGATTGAACTGAGAGATTGGTTAAGAGATTGGCAACATATAAAATCATGATTATTCTACATGTTTCTTTTTCTTGTTTTCTACTCCTGCAACTGGTATTTTAGAACCACAAAAGAACTCTTCTTTTGGTAAGATGTACAGTATTTGACTGAAAATCTTCTTTTTTTTCCTATTTTTTTTTCTTTCAGGGATACTGACAGAAAAATGTTAAATTATTCTGGTCCTGTGGAGCAGAAAAAATGTCTGTGCTCAAATGAAAATGAAGAAGGACCATTTGATCCAAGAGTGCATAAGAGAAAGTAAGTTTATACATATACTGGTTTTTCCTTTTTGAAGTAACATAATGAAGCAAACCCAAACCATCTAAGACTAAACAGATACTTTTTTCAAAAAGTGATCCTTATTATCGGAGGCTGGTTTCAGCTGTATTCAGGTATATTTACAGAACAGTAGGATCAGAAATTTATTTGGTTTCAACTGGCTGCGTTAGTCAAACAGTGTTTTCTTCTGCTCTCCATTTTTAGTCCTTGCTCACTATTTCATGTTGCCTTATCCAGAGGGCAGGAGACAAGTTTGTCTTTATTTGTGTAGATTATAAAAATAATCTTTTGAAGATACAGCTGTAATACTTACCTGGCAAATGAATCATTAGAGTGGTATATGGTTATTTAAAAGAAAAAATACTGTGTGCTTGAGGCACCTAAAATGTAGCACTTGGAAAGATAGGCATGCTGCTTCTACTTGCTCACACATTTTCCTCGGGTAGCAAAATGAGTTGTCTTATAAATGAAGCAAGATGTGGAGGTTTTGTTGTGGTGTTTTTTGGGGTTGTTTTTTTGTTTGTTTTGGTTTTTGTTTGCTTTTCCTTGGAGATGGGTAGTTAGTGTTGAAGAAGTCTCCTTCCTCTTCAAATGCCCTTTTCCTCTTTGTGAAGGTTTCTCTGTTGGCCATTACCCTCTTTTATTCCTGCCTGCCATAATTTCTTCCCCATAGATTTGACTGATGGCTCTCATAATCAGCCTCTTATTCTGAGATAAGGAGAAGTCTTTCTATAAAAATGTCTATTTTATCCCTTTAAAAAAGGAACAAGAAGTTAGTGATAAAGATATCTAGGAACAGAGGCGAGGGTTTAGTCTTATTATGAACTTTGAAAGAACAAAACCAAACCAACCAATCAAGACCAACAAAACAAATCCAAATGACTTAAAAACTTTCAGAATGATCCATTAAAATAATTTTTCAGTGACAGGTTTTAGCCTACACTTCTAGAGGGTGCTTTCTTCTAAAATTAATGATGAAAAATTTCCCTTTTACATGGGATGTGTGAATCGGGTAACCTAGAAATATCTGGCTTTAGGAAATCTTCTCAGCAAATCTTCTCATCTGTAGCTTTCAAATGTCCATAGTGGTCTGTTGGGGGAAAAAGGGACTTTAAAACAGCAGTGCCAATTCACCTTGGGGTGAAGAGGCCAAAGAGAAGGGAAGTTGGAGGCTGTAAATGGAAATGTTCATTCTAGGTTAAGTATCAGATGGCCTAAAAGTCAGTGGACCTGTGATGATTTGTAGTCTTGAAGACCTGTGTAAATTTTATGAGGGCTTCTCTTTTAAGGTCAGATGAAAAGCTCGGAAATGTCTTTCTCCACAACAACTGATTGAAATTGACTGATACAGGGGATGGAACTGAAGAGTCATGAAATCTGCACTAAGATCAACCCAAAATATGTACTCTTTTTGACAGTGAATGCTGCTGCTTAGGTATGTCAGTAGCTTGGTAAATGCAGTATTATACAGTTTAGGTTCAATATTTTGTGGTTTGTTTTGCTTTTGTTTTCGATTTTTTTCCTCTTTCCTGCCTTCCTTTCTCTACAGAACTGGCTATATTTTCAACAACTTATGGAAAATTTTAATGGTTTATGCACTTGAGGGGATTATGCCAGCTATAAGCAGGTTTTGAAGGGTTGAACAAGGAGATTTTATTGTGGCAAAAGAAAAAGTTGCTTTGACTATAATATAATGATAGGTTCTTACCCTAGAGAATAAAAGTAACCCCAGCCCTTCCCTGTCTATTGCTGACAGGCTTACTTTGAAAGATGGGTTGTTTGGCTTGTTTATTTTTCACTCAAGTTCCAGTCTATGGATTTACATGCCATGGTGAAAAGTGGTTTTGCACATCAGATAATTAGTGGTTAATTTTTTTTTTTTTATTTTGACATAATGTTGATCAATATTTCTGCTAGATCAACTGGTGTTTTTTTCCATTGCTTTAAATTTTGAACATTTAAACAATGTGCATGTGTTTCCCTCCCCATGTCTCTCAACTAATGGGGAAAAGGAAGCTGGAAGTAAGACAGTTCTGCAAATGAAACACTCTGGACTGTCTCACTGTGATTAAGAATGAGGGTAGGTACCCCTATCTCATCAGCCAGGCCAGATCTGCAGGAACAACTAAGCACAATAATGTCTTCCAGTTTTTAGTAGGTGTTCCCAGGTTACCCACTTAGATGGCAGCAGTGCAGTTCATCCAAGAACTTCTAAAGTCAGTTCTGTCAAGGTTTAGTTTAATTCAGTGGGGCTGGTTTAAATGTACAGTTCAAATGATCAATGTTTGGCCAGGGTTATGCTTGAAGCCTTTGTCTTCTCATTTATTTAATCTGATCTGAAAAGGAATTTTGTGGGTGTTTTGGGTGGTTTTTTTTGTTTGTTTTTTGGGGTTTTTTTTGTCATTGTTATTTCTCTAAAAGACCCATGCAACTACAGCTTCAGTAACTGGCATGTTTTAGCTTGAAGAGAATAATAGGTGCTTTCATGGATTACTAGCACTGGTGAATTGACTCAAACTTTCTCTGTATATTTCCCATGTAGGTAGTCCTAACAACTGTATTAAATGCACTCTTCTGTGTTATTAAATATTATGAGTATATCAAATAAGATTGTTTAAATACCAAAAAAAGAAAAGAAATTTGATGCAGCGATTGTATAATTTTTTTTTTTTGTAGTGAAATTGTGCATACATATAACCAGATGAGGTTTGTAGATTATTTTGGTGGAATAGCTTCTTGCTAGCAACTACAGCAGTAAAAATAGCTAGTCTTTCTGTTAATCTTCCAAGATGATTAATCTTGAAGCAGGTCTTTTCTGTGATGGAAATAAGATAGTTACAGAGAACGATTCAATTCAGTTCAATTCAATTTCCCCTATAGTAGCTTTTCTAGTATCAGAGTAGGAGCAGTCTGATGGCTCCTGGCAGGCTGTTGTTTATCTTGTTGCTAAGACGGAGGCTGTCATTACTTGTAAATACCTGACACTGCTGTGAAAAACCCACTTTTTATTGGTTGTTTTATACATCCTGTCTGCCTTTCCTCAAGGTGTTTGTTTATCAAATGACATCCCTTTTTCACTGTTTCTAATATTATGGTCCAGCTGTTTTCCTTCAAGAGTGATGTCTTGCTACAAGCTTATTTGTACATTTATTCTTTCTATAAAAACATTTTCTGTAGCTCTTGAGTGTTGTGTAACAGATTTACTGTCTGAATGCCTTGCAGTAATTCGCTCAGAGCAGGCTTATGTGCACAAGCAGGGTAATAGATCTTCTGGTCAGCCTCAGCAGCCTTGAACTTTCTTTGCTGCAAATTTGGAAGATGTGTTCAGTGCTCAACTATAAACCTGGGCCTTCTAAGTGCTCATATACCAATAAAGCCACTGACAGCATATTGGTGCTGGTGCCCACATAAATTTGTGCTGATACCAAGGACCATAAATTAAAAGATTAACTTAAAAATATCCTCTGCTCTCAACTCCAAGATAGCCCTGCTGGGACCTGCTGGCCTGCAGTGATGCAAGGACTGAACCAGTGACACCCCAGTGAGAGGGGCTGGGGATGAGGAGAGCAGGGAGCCTGTGAACACTGCTGTACATCTCCTCAGCTAAGACCTTTGGTCGGGCTGCAGGGAGACTGCCCTGACTGCTGGCTGTGTTTTAGCTTTGGCAGTTCATGCTGCTCATGGTCTTTCTAGAGCTCCTTCCTTTCCTTCTTTCCATCTAGTTACCCACACATCAGTGTTGTTGGTCTGTGTCTGATGTGGTTTATCAGAAGTACACTTGTGATTCTGCTTTAAAAGATGAAAAGAAAAAGAAAAAAAGAGTAGCTAGCTTGAAAAATGGTTGCTTAGTCAATTATTTCAGCTGATTTCACTACCTTCATGTAAACACAAGTACTGCATTTGTATGTATACATATATATGCATATATAGCTATAGTCCTGCAGAGTTTCTTAGCTGCTATGGAGAAAACTTATTGTTGCTACAATCAGAATTATTTCTAGTAACTGTGATGATTTATTTTTTGCAATTAGTTCATGTAGACATGAAAAGAAGCCATTAAAAATATATGTTAAGCATTTTGCAGTAGTTAGTAGAGGAGGAAAGGAAGTTCTGACCTATTTTGTTCAGAAGTACAGACATCAGATGCTTTGATTGTACCTTTTCTACAATTAGTGTTTAGGGATTCAAAAACCATGAACTGCATCTAGCCTATTAATTTTCACAGTGATTGACTGGGTCTTTTATGAATTTGTCTCAATAATTCTGAAGCTATTTATTGTTTAAATAGTAGATACCCTTGATCGATGATGTCTCATAATAGAAAACTAATTTTTTAAAAAAATTTTGATGATTTGTCATACTTGCACTCCAATTGTTATTCTGTCTTCATAAATACTGTTAGATCTGCAGGGTTTGGTTTCTGTAGGGCTCAGGAGAGATTCTTGATACGTATGTTTTTGATTTATGTGGTTGTGAGGATTTCTGCTACTTCTGAGTCAGCATTTCAGCGTGTCTGTCATTGCATCAGGAAGCTGAAGAATACTAACTTAAGTGAAAAAACCAAAACCCAAACTAGAAGACTCACAATAATATCTATTCTTTTTGCCTCAGTATATTGGAAGTCAAGGCAATTGAACTCATGATTTTTAAGTACTTGAGGACAGCAGAGATGAATTTACTAGTATCGTGCTGTGAGTCTTCAACAAAATTTGTAGGAGGAAAAAAAAATGTTTTAATTCTCCTGTTCTCCACACCAGAAATAAACCAAGTCTTACAAATGACCTGCAGGGGTTACTAAGTGCATTGGCTTGTTAAGGTCCAGCAAAGCCACAAAAAAAAAAAAAAAAAAACAAACACCAAAACAAACCCTGAATACTTTCTGTTCTTTGGATACAGTATAACACATCTTACACGGGTGAATGCAAATCAAACCTTTTTTCTTTTAGATGGCCTGATTTGACTGGCTGTTCTGTCAGTCAGGTTCCCCAAGGAGCATCTTCTCTCTCCCTGTCTGTAACCTAGAGCTGCTGTCCTCACAGGAGATGGAAGTGCAACTTTCACTTATCTGTCAAAAAATCTTGACTCCGTCTAGAAGAAGGTCGTGTCTGCTTCTCGAAAGCTTTCTTTAGAGCTGATTAGTTTTGTCTCTCACTTGGTGCTTGTACCAAATGTGATTATTTCCTTAGGAAGGGTACTGCAGGAAAAGCTGAAACTGGAGCAGCTCTGGGAAATGGGCATCAGAAAAGTGGCTGTCAGCTCCTACTTAATGACCTTGCTGAAGCTGATGCTTCTGTGGGTATCTACTTGTTCTGTCTAAAGAATTCCTTCCCCTGCAATTAGTGGATACTAAAAAAGTGAAAGACATCATCAGACACTAAGTAAACTGAAAAATATCAGGTTTACAGAAAAACTCTGCTATGCAGAGGGGAATGAGTTTCTTTTTGTATTTCATCAGCTGTCATAATTTCCTCCTTTTGATGGCAATAACCTTTACAACCTTAAATATTGTAATAAAATTGAAAGCACATAATATGTTAGTAAACATGTATCAAAAATCTTCAGGCAGAAGTGTCTTGATAGAGTTTGGTGTAGACATGTAAAGGCTAGACCTTCACCTGTGAAAAATGGGAATCTATTGAGGCTTCACCTACATGCAGAGTTTTATCTGGATGAATCCATTGTTTCCAGCAAGGTTCTACTAAACTGTGATGTCCTCTGACCTAAGCTGATGCAAGATGTAGCAATGGGTGCCATAAAAACATGGACTTCAGTAAAGTAGACATACAACAAGAAAAGCATGTAGTGCGGTCTGTTTATGTGTATGCTCAGTTGTCCTTTAGGTGACTTTTATTTTTATTTTTTTTAAATGACACAAGAAACTGATCCTTCATGCCAGTATGCTCAGAAGCTTAAAAATTACAAAATTATATCATCTACTGCTTGAACTGTTTTCTAGGTCTCTACTGCATTTTGCACAGCTGTCTTGATTGACCTCTCTGTGTTGATGCGAAGAACAGTTTTACTGACTTGTTACAGCTAATTCAGTTTTGTGTCTCTGCATGAGCTTGGACAGGACACTGAGCTTTGAGACTGTTATCTAAAAACTGCATTGAATGATCTGGGTGAAGCTGCAAGTGTGTAAAATTTGTCTTTTTAGCAGTAAAGATATTCCCTGGGGTTAGGGATCCCTTATGTTATTCAAATAGGTGGGGTCCCTGGGGTCTGGAGTTTTTGTTGTTTTTTTTTTAATTTTTATACCAGCTTGTCACGATTTAGGCCCAGCTGGTATCAACCAGGACTCCACTCATATCCCCTCACAACCCCTGTGGGATATGAGGAGAAAATCCACCCAAAGTCTTGTTAATCAAGATAAGGATAAGGAAGTTTTCATTCCCCAATTATGGTAACTGGCAAACCAGATAATTAGTTCAATCAGTCAGGAGGAAGAGAAAACATGGCCAAATCTTAATACCTTCTCCCGCCCTTCCCTTCTCCCCGGTCCCGGATCCCTTCCCTGCCGCCTCCCCCTCAGGTTACAGGGAGGGGCAGGGGGGGTTCAGGGTCAGTTCCCCACACGGTGTTTCTGCCGCTCCTTCCTCCTCAGGGGGAGGACTCCTCACATTCTTCCCCCACTCCAACGCGGGGTCCCTCTCCCGGGAGAGTCCTTCAGGAGCCCCTGGGACATGAGTCCCTCCCACAGGTGCAGTCCCTCAGGCACAGACTGCTCCCGCCTGGGCTGCACACAGAGTCACGGCTGCTGCGGGAGCAGTCACCTCCTCTGACACGGGGTCCTACACGGCTGCAGATCCACATCAGCCCCATGATGTTATCCATGCCTTCAGATCTACATCCACTCCTCTGTGATCCTTCATAGGCTGCAGCTTCAGATCTGACTGCCCCCATCCCTTGGGCTGCAGACCCATGTCTGCCTCACCATGGTCCTTCACGGAGCGCTCCACCGCGCTCCTGCATGGGCTGCAGGGGGGTCAGACTGAAATCTCACCATGGGTGTCGTGTAAGAAAAAGGTAGAGATGTGATGGGGATGGAGGGGGGATTAATTTTTGCCAGCAGATAGCCATCAGTTTGATTTAGCTGCAGCATCAAATGTTCCAAGAACTGGGAGAAAAGAATGTAGAATTGCATTTTGGGATCTTCATCTTACCTCTACCTCAAGTTAGGAAAAAGACCAGGGAGGGATGGATAGAAACAGGTTTTATATGTTTGTACCTAAATCTCTAGCTGTAATACTGCTCTCTACACAGCTTAACTGAGCTGTTCTTTTAGTTAAACAAGGTTCCATGTGACTATTTCTGGGGGTAAAGCTTAGTGTGGATTTGTGTCTCATTTCAGATAAACCTGTATTTCATTGTAAAACACTACTGCACATATTTAACACAACTGTCCAACAGTGATCATTTCAGCAAAAGCTAGTAAACTATTTAATCTCTTGCACTGTGGAGACTAAAGGAATTTTTTATCTTATGTAGACATCATGGAAGTATTTTCTGTGTTGGGTAAGGCTGAACAGAAATGGAATTGGGAGTATTTTTCAGTACTGGCAAATTCAAATGGATTGGTAGAGGGGAGAGTTACCATGCCTCCCTGGCTATTAGCTGTCCCAACTCCAAGAAAATCTTATTTTCTTCAAGCAGATGAGTACAGTTCTATTTGCCTGAACTGAACCTGCCAAACTATTCCAATTCTTGAAATGGTAATTCAGCTTCATTGACATATTTTAAAAAATCCTATAGAAGAAACTTTCTATTTGCTTCCAAATTGCTCTCTGCAATTTTAGTTAAAGCAAACAAAAATAACAGAGATACCATCTACATAAAAGGGCTCTTCAGTTATCTCTGGCACCTCTAATTTGAAATTATTTTTTGAGTTTGTGCTATCAATACTGGGAAGCTGTCTAGGGTGGCTAGAACCACTTAATCTTTTTAGGTGGCTCTTGATGGACCTCTAACTCAGTTAATCTCTACTTTTCCCTGTCTTTCTTCAGAAGTGGGGTGTGGAAGGCTCTCTGAATGTGGGAAGAACTTGGATAGGCTGTGGTGATACCCTGCTGATGGCTGACTCCAGCTGGGCTGTGACATTTGTGAACAGTGCTGGTGGTCTTGGGATGGGAGCTGTGGTAACAGGGGCTGTGTCTGCTTGGTTTCCAGCCTTTGCACTGAGAGCTGCCTTCATATGAGTGGTGATCACTGCCTCTGTCCCTTTGCTGCTTTCCTCTTTGGGAGAACAGTCTTAGCTGATGTCAAGTATAGCATTTTATTCAATTAAGCTGTTTGCTTACTCTCACTAGTAAGTTAACAGAATTGGTAGGAAATAGATTATAAATGACAGTAGCAAGTCCCCAGTGACCTCCTCTGCTCTGCCTTCTTTCAATTAGCGACCACCTAGTGTATGCTGATTATAACATCTCAAATTTGACATCTGGTTTCAACCCCATATGTTTTGATTGCAGCTTTTGTTGGTAATATTTATGTAGAAACAAAGACAAGTCTCTAATTTCTCTAGCAATAATTTTGTGTTGAGTTTTTGCTTGTATTTTTAATTTCCTTCTCCATCTTGCCTGCATTCCCAGACAAGAAGGCCATGATAACAATGATACAGTTTTGTTGGTTTTGTTTTTTTTTTTTCACAGAAAAAATCTAAAATCAGTTATGGCAAGATACAAGATGTTGCAGTGGAGTAGTTCTTATGCTTTGCCTGACTTTCCTTATGACATCAAGTGCATATTAGCAGAAAAAAAATGTCCTGATCACAGTATGAGAATAAGGATTATTGAATTTTTGCAAGCAGACATGACAAAATACCTAGAAGGATCACTGTGAGTAAACTTAGATTTATTTGAGGCATTACCTATTTATGGACTTCAGAAGTAAATCTGTGAATGGATGTAAACCCATTCTCTTTAATATGCTCGCTTAAATAGGGGAGACAGAGGGTTGAAACTTGTTGAAGTCAAATGGGACCAATTTCATTCAAACCTTAAAGCTGTTCCTTTTGATATTTGAAGGGGAATTGGCAGTCTTAGAAATAGTTTAATGAATATTAGTATAGACTCCAAACAGTGTTTAGTACTGTCTAGAATACTAAATATTTCTTTTACATCTCCATCTTGTTTTCACAGGTATCCAAATAGTCAGCAATATAACACTGCTGTCAGTACTCTACTGCAGGCGTATCCATTCCTCAATGAAGATGGGAATAGCTTTGTAAGTATTGTAAAATTGAAAAATATGGAAATATTTTTTTCCTCCCACATAATAAATCAGAAGAAAATAAAATATTTCAGAGGAAATCAATATCAGTTTCTGATATACTGACTCTATTCAGACTGTTAGTTTCCACCCTGACAAGTTCATCAAATCCCATTCTTATTTCATGAATTTAATTAAGGATTAATCCTGTCACAGCCATTCCTCAAAGCCACTGTGAGATAATGCAGATGTGTACCTGAAGTCCCTAGCTGCTTGTTGGGTACCGTTGATACTTGATTGATTTCCCCCAAGGGATAAAATTAAGTAACTGTGATTTATTTTTTTAAATTTTATTTTATTTATTTGTTTTTAAAAACAAAGAAGCCAAATCTTTAGAAAATTGTATGAGGACTAACATATGACTGCATTATAATTTCTTGTGTGTTTGATATCTAGGCACAATGAGTCGTAATACTACTGATTTATCTATGCTGAGAATCTAGGCCTAATTAAGATAAATAAAACCACTGGTTGAGATCTCAGTGGGGACATAACAGCAGTGGAAAAAGATGACTTAAATTTTAACTATTTTTTCGCTCTTGTGACCCTGAAATCATATCTGTTGGTCTCAGAGGACAGTGTTCACTTCTTGACTTCACATCTTTACTTTGCCATGTGATACTTTCATAGCATCTTGTAAAAGCTTGTGAGACTCAGTGGGGATTGTTAGCTTTCAACATATATAAATATGTATCTCGTGTGCAGCTACTGCAGAAAGAAAATTAATTTTGAGAATAAAAATTGAGGATTGAGGGGTGGCTATTCTAGTTTTCCCTTGAGTCCAGGCATTGTAGGAGGGAAGGGACTAAAGAAAGCAAACAGAAGGGAGAGAGAGAGCAAGAGAATCAGAGAGGTACCATCCACCCTTATTTTCAATCAGAATTCTTCTCTGGGAGTATTCAGTTGAGGTTCTGGATAATGCTACAGCTTCATCTGGCTCCCTTTGTGAAGGGGAGCTGGAGTGGCATTCGGGGTGGGTTTGAAGAACTTTTTTATATCCTGTAATTTTTAAAAGTTGTTTTAAAACAGCTTTTTTAAGATAGATAGCTTTTCAAAGGTCTTTCATTGCAGCCAGACCATAGACTGAAATCTAATGCTTCGGAGCCAGCCCTTCTCCTTTGCCTGGATTGAGGCAGGAAAAAAGTGCACTAAATCTGTATGTCTGTGTAATTCCATTTGGAGGAAGGAGTAAGGATCAATTACTATTTTTAGTGGCCCTACTGTTAGACATTTTGTTCTTCCTTCATGGTCATAAAGGCTATAAATATTTTTCTTGAACTTAGATAGCTGTGTGTTACAACAGTGACAGCTTAAAACAAACCCTATAACATACGCACAGGTGGTTAGCATAAGGCTTGCAGTAAAAATCATTTCATATACATTTAAGAAATAAATGAACAACAACAACAACAACAAACCATCATCCTTTCATCTTTTCTCAGAAAGTGTCTTCAGCAGCCCCAAATTAGTGAAGTTTCAAGATTGCCTCAGGCTAGCATGGGACTGTAAGGATTGCTGCTTGCTGTTCCTGATACCAGTACTGAATCACAGGCTCAAGATGTAAAATATTACTTACTGAGAGGTTTTCAACACCTTAAACTTGTTTATCTATATTTGTTAGGCAGTTATGATTACAAGTTTTAAATAGCACCTTAAAAGTATGTAAGAAAACTATAATAAAAAATAATTCTGAGGTAAAGCAGAAAGCTTTTCATTTGGGTACTGATAGCTGAATGCTAGAAAAGTAAAAGTAAAATGAGTGTTTGAAGCAAAGATACTTGTTAAAAAAATGTACACACAAACTTCTGGAGATGCTGTTCATGTAATGTGGTTTTCGTGCCTACAGTAGGAATAGCACCATATAGTTCTTTTTTCTTTCAGTGTGCTCTAAAGAGAACCACAAGTGACCAGCTGTGCACAGATATCTGTGCCTGATAGGTGACTTTCTCCTTTTGGTGTCTTGTAAATCTGGAGAAAGGGACACAGCAAACAGTAATTCAGCCTCTCAGAATAATAGTTTCCAGGACTAGTAGATTAATAAAGTTATTTGAATTTATTTAGAATACCAACAAACATGTTTTCAGATATTCAGATTTTTAATTTCTTGTCAAAGTAATAGGAGAGAGTAATAGTTATGTGTCTTTCAAAAAGCAAAAGGGATGAGCATAGTTTGGAGTACTGAATCTTGCACTTCCTTTGGCTGCTGGTACCATGGGGTGATTTCCTTTGTGCTGGTGAAAATACTCTATGCTACTGTATTGTTAAAATCATAAATGTAGTGCTCTTTATTTATTGCCATATTATGTCTGGATCCCTAGATTCAGTTAAACTCATGCTTAAAAGGAAAGCATCCTTTGGGGTGGAGGAACAGATGCAGCATCTGCTGGAGTCTGCAGAAGGCTGCAGTTGTTCTTGATGAGATACCCTGAGAAGATCTGTCAGTGCTGTGATTTTATTTTTAACTCACAAGTCTAATTGTTTGGAGCTCTTCACCAGAAATGGATGTGTCTTGGCTGCTGGAAGGATGCTGTGGAAACTAATCTGGGTTCTTCTGCAGCCCATGCATGGCATGGGTGGGCGGGCAGGGGCAACCCCCTGGGGCTTTTTGGCTGAGAAAAGGGAAAGTTCATCCTGTGAGAGATCTGGATGTTCCAAAATAAGCTTTCTCTTCTGAACAAGAAATTGGAATGTAAAGTTCCATTTTCCATGATGTAACGAAAAGCTTGGAGAAACTTTGAATTGGAAATTTCAACACTTCTACTGCAATGTTTCCATAGAGATGAAATGGCTTGGAAAACTGGAAAGGGCAAAGATGTGCTGCAAACCAACAAAAAAAAGCCCCCAAACCTAAGAGTGCCTAAATTCACACTGCTATTTTCGTGACAGGAAAAAGTTTACTTGCAAAACTCTGGAGGTTCTTTTGGGGTTTTTAGTTTGTTTTTTTCCCCAAGATATTTAAAGCATTTTATTTATAACCCCAGATTTCTTAAAACGAGTTATTTTAGCAATATGCACATTATGTATTTTCAGTCTCGTACTGTTGCAATGAGAGGTCATTAAAGATTTAGTTTCAAGATTTAGTAGAGGACTATCCATAATTCTATTTTCTTGGTTAAAAGGTTTCCTGTTTAATTTTGCAGTAATGAAAAATATGCCTCTGTGCCATCAGCCCTTTTGCAAAGGATATTCAGTGCAGTATAGTCAGGATGATGGTAACGATACTAAATTAATAAGTTTACAAATAAGCTACTCAGGTACTATAAATTTTAAAAGCAGGTTATTTACTAGGTAACTCCAGAAGCAGGAATTAAGGAAAAGCTCTCTGAAATTCTAAATAATAATAATAAAAAATCTTATGCTGAAGGCAAAATTAATTTAAGAAGTCTGTGGAGAACTTGGAATGAAATTATTTCCCCCATGCTGTTCCAAGATGAGCTTTTGGAAAAAAAGTGCTGTAAAGTGACTACTTAAGGAATTTTTCTCATGATGGTTCCTTCTCTTTAGGAAGAAATGTTACCCTAAACTAACATATAAACCAAAAAAGATTTAAAAATCTACATTTCATAGTGAAAGAGTTTTTTTAGATTTCTAAACTATAGCGTATCCAATATAGCATTTGTAAGTAGGTACAAAAAGATAGGTTATGTAGAAAAAGCCACACTCATAGTGACAGCAGTCAGAAGAAAATTGGCAGGACACCATTCCTTGACCACTTACAAGACACTCTTCTATTTGTATCCACTCCTTCCACAAGGGTTACAGCCAATCGTTTACCATGGCACTTATTTCATTTAATATCAGCCAACACGTTGACTATAGAATGGTTTCAAGACCACCTTACACAAGGAAGGAAAAGGGAGGGCTCTCTCATCCTCTCTACTTGCTAGTGGCTTTGCCCCTCGGGGCTGCCCGAGGGATGAGGTGGAACCCGGGATCCCATTGCTGCCCTGCCAGAGTTATGTAACTGCTGCGTGCTAAGTGATTATTCCCGAGTAAATTACTGCTTTTAATCTGCATGTAATCCTCCCCCTCCTATGTCAGATAGATGCAGACTAATCCTTCTGCTCCCTTACAAGCGCTGTAAACCTTTCTGGGGTGGTTTGGCCTTTTTCTGGAAGTGGGGAGGAATTAATAGAAAATGAAGTTATCAGCTCAAAATAGGGTAACAAGTGCATCCTCTTCAGAAGATGCATTACCCACTTAGGAAACTACATAAATGTATGGGTTTGCTGCCTTATTCATGAAATAGGTGTCTGAGAGGGTACTCGGCAAAGCTTAAGAGAATCCTATTACAGAAATAGATTTAGTTAAAACTCTTTTATTTATCTGAGGACAGGAGGGTGAAACAGCTGAATGTTTTGAAGTTTGAGGGAAATTTAAACCTCCATAGGTGTCAGCACATTCTTTGATGTGGAAGAATAAGCAAAAATGTTTCCTAACCAAAGAAAGGCTTTCACAAGAAAGAAACCACAAAACTCAATGAAGGGGATATTTAAATTGTCAGCAGGTAGTGTATTCTGGGTTGATCATGTTTTAAAATATTTTGACATCTATTGAACACTTCAGAGAAGCATTAAACTAAGTTGGTTTTTTTTGTTTGTTTGTTTGCTTGTTTCTTAACAGCCTTAAAATAACAAAGTTTCAAATAAATTTTGCTAAGTATATAATGCTGGGGTATTTGCAGCAAAACGTAAATGCGTGTGGCCAGAACTGTAAACGTATCTAGGAACCTTAATGGTTCAAGCAGATAGCAAGTGGGATATTCAAGGGATGTAGTCACTTTTTGAAAGCACTGCTGGAGTGTAATACTCAAATTGAGGCTGTAAATCTGCCTTCTGAGAACATTGTGCTGTAGGGATAATCATTACGCTTAGGTTGGTGATGATGTGACTCCTCTTCTGGCAGAATCCTAAGCCTGAAGTGTACATACTAGAAATGTGGGTGGATTATTTTTTTTCCCCAGTTCCCAGATGTTCTCATGTGGCTGGCAGTGAAAGGATGGATACTTCTGTAAAAGCCCATAGGTGGGTGGCACAGTGTCCCCTTGGGAAGGGCACACCTACTCTGACTGGCCCAGGTCATTCCAAGAAGAGCTGAGATGGGTGCCACAGGGGCTGTGTTCTCATAGCTCTTCCACTGTCATTTCTCACCAGGAATGGAGCTGTTACATCTAGGATTGAGGAGCTGTAAGTCAGCAAGTAGCCCTGGGAGGTGGGAGTAGCACGTTCAGCAGGAGAAAGGAAAGGCAAAGTCATTGGGCATTCATCAGGGTCTGCTTAGAGACCCTCCCATCTGTGTACTATTGAGAAGGGCAGACATGTCAGGCTCTCTGCAAAGAAAGATGCTGTACTCCCTAATCGACTTCTACTGCTCTGGTTTACACCAAAGTTAACCCTTAAAGGTCATATGACCTTGACTAATAAAGGAGATAATTTGGTAAGAAATCTGGAGTAATCATTCTGTTTTTACTGTGTTTTAGTATGCCAATGGATACAGGTTTGAGTGTAGTATCAAGTCAGTACAGTATTGGAGTCAATTTAAGAAAATGGGCTAACAGGTATTTGTGTCTCTCTTGCCATCTCCGGTCACTTAAAGTCACTTTTCTGAGTATGTCTTTTCTCTCTGAGAGTTAAAACTCCCTCAATAATTGGAATAATCATTTGCTTTTGAGGATGTGGCAAAACATTTTCAATATTTGTGATGCAAATTTTGCCTGAAGAAAAATTTAGCAGCTTGCCTTAGCAATTGCTTCCCCACATAGTAGCTGGCACTGCTGGGTCGTGCCACTGCAGTGGAGCAGCCATCTGTCCCTAAGGATGCAAGAGGAAGTTCAGCTGTCGAGGAGTGATGAGTGGCTCCATTAAACAGGGACTGCATCCACTTGCAGTATGGAAATGCCTTTAATTAGCAATTTTACTTGCCTTGAGGAGTCTTACAAACACAATGACTTACTTGAACGATCCCCTTAATTCAGAAATTTTGAGTTCAGTTTAATAATAGACTTGATCCAGTGTAACTGGGCTGTCTGTGAACGGACTGCCCCACCATGTCTCTTCCTCTCCCTTGTGTTAAATCCAGCAACCATACAACTGCACAACCAGTCAGATGCTGTTAGAGTCACAGGAAAAATAATCTGCTCAAAAAAACCCCAACATTAGTTCTCTCTGACATCAGTGAGCTGATCTGATTTAGTCTGCAGTTTCATGACCTGGTGTCATGAATGGAGTATCTCAAAGTAAGACCTGAGAAAAGGGAAGCAAACTGTTCTTTCATTGACAGCTCTGGTAATAATGGATAAACCTAACCCTTAGGTTCAATACCTGTTATCCTTAATGAGCCACCCCAGTGCCAGGAGCTCTGCTATGTTTAGTTGCCACAGAGTCACATACCACAGGCAATTGTGTTTCCTTCAGTCCAGATGCCACCAGTCTGCTGATGCCACCCTGCAAGTCTTTTTCAGCTTAGTGGCAAAACCTTTTTCTATAAAATAGAGTTAGAAAGAAGAGTGACCCACTTTAGTAGTGGGGCAAATTCTTGAAAGATACTAGTAAAGACTTTTTTTCTTTCTTTTTTTTTTCTTTTTTTTCTTTGCTTCTTTTTTTTTTTTTTTTCCTTTTTTTTTTTCCCCCCATGCAGTTGCTATGGAAACGGGCTCTTAAAGATCGTTTCAAATATGTGAGGAGACCCATTGAAGATGATGAGCAAGTCCTGAGGAACAAATGGAAGTTTGGCCACAGGCGAGGACAGACCAGGAAATCTTCATTTGCTGAAAACAAAGCTGATGATGTCCAGATGCAGGTAGAAGTAATATTTTTGGTGCTTAAGTGAGTTCTTTGTCTTTCAGCTCCTCTTCTGACAGGAAGAAATTACCATGCCACCAGCCAGTAAAGGGCAGAATGAAGTGGTCTCATCCTATTAAGACTAATATTGTATAGAGTTTGTCCTCTAGCCAGAGTATCCCTGAAAAACTTTTCCTTTCTTTCTCTCAATTTTCCTGTATCCTGAACATGTATATGAATAAAATATAAATATAAGTGCAATAATTAGCGCTTAAGGCTTAAGAATGAGTCCTACAAAACTGAGAGAATCACAACTTTCTTAGTTTTAAATATGTTTCTATATTGAAAGCATCTCTGGCTCTCAGATCCTAAATTATGCCACAAGAAATGTGCACAGCTGAAAAAGATGTTTGTTTAATATTCTTTAAAATAAATTCAGTGTGGGATTGTACATTTTGTATATTTAGCAACACAACATAACGGCACGTCTGTGCCAATCCTTGGCACTAACTACCTTCTGCTAATCAAGAATCCTAGCCTCAAAAATTAAATATTTGGCCTAGAAAGCCAATACCACAGGCAAAACAAAATTATATTAAAATTATCTTCAGCTAGATCCCCTTGTCTTCATCTCTTTTACAAGTCTGGAATAATAGATCAACCTTGTATAGACTAGTGGCTAACTAATCAGCATTATTTAAGGTAAAAGGGTGAAAAATGAGTTCTAGGTCAAGGATACCTCTGGAGAAGAATCAGTTAGGGATTCCTATCCCCTTTATGTCTAATGTAGAACATTTAGGGCATTATAGGTCAAAGCCAATTGGCAAGCAGTGCAGATGAAAAAGCACATCTGTTGCCAGCAGATGACCTACTTAGGAGCAACAGAGGGCTTTAGTTGTATTGGGCTGTAGTTTCTTAATAGTTGTAAGATGTAACTCTGCAAATGTGCTTTTTGTCAGTGTCATCTTGGACTATTAATTGTGGGACCAAAGGACCAAGGAATGAACACAACAGCTGCCTTGAAGAAAAAACAGCATTGCAGAATCACTGGTGATATGCCTCAGGAATTTGAGATAAAGGGAGAGCAGAGAAACAAGAAGCAGGACATGGATGGGAAAGAAGGAACTTGAAGAGGTTTATGTGGCATTCGTGGCATTGTTTTCAGTAGAAATATGGCAAACTATATGTCTGGCAGGATAATATGGGAGTGGGGACAAGGGGCTATACATGATTGGCTACTAACTCAGCATGTTGGCATATAAATAGTCTGGTGCACAATAAAGTTTGACTCTGACTTCACCCAGCATAAGGAGTCTGTGAATCTTCATCCATCACAGTTAATGGTAGGACACTGATAAAAAGATTGTTTAATGATAGGAAATGACTTACAGGTATATCTGTCATTTGTTTTTGTATATAAGGGGTAAAGAAGCTATTACTACTAATAAAGTCCTTGATCACTCTTTCTATCTCATCACGGGGAAAAAAAGAGTTTCTTGCCGGGACAAACTTCCTGTGATGTTTTGGGACATCCTCAGGGCCAGAGATGATGATTGCTGCTCTGCTTATCCAAGCCCTGTTACCTGCCAGCAGGTAACACAACTCCTCTAAACACAGCAGGAGTGTTACTTGGCCTCCTAGGCAGGACATTCCCTCCAGATGTGACATCTGGTTTTCTCCTCCAGTTTTTTTTAAAACATCTGCTGATGTGTTGCTCATTACAGAGCATTATATTCAAGCAAGATTGGGAAGTATACTCATTTCAGAGAGGCCAGCAGCAAGGGAAAGGTCTTGAGCAAGTGCATTGCCCAGGGCTGTATAATGGTTGCAAGTAAGCACATAAAGCCCTGGTGGAGGTGTCTGCCACAAAAGGTTTTGCTTAAAGTGTTGCTCCCTGTTCATCACGTTGAGCAACCATTGGAAAGAAACTTGGACTGTGCCCAATATAGACATTAATATGAGCCTCCATATCCGAGGGATATTCAGCACTTGATCAGGAAATCCTCCTTAATTAACAGTTTTTCTGTATATGGAGTGAGAATCCTCCTCAGTTATTTTCCACAGTCAGGGAAATATCCTGGAGCTGCAGTAATCCAGGGGAGTGCTTTGTGATGTTAATTAACTTCATCTGCTGCAAATGGAAGGTACTTTCTGTGAGAGGGGTGATCACATTGTGAAATTAAAATAAGAAAGGCAAACCTGTCTCCCCTCTGCAGCAAGGGTGGGGTTGCTGCTTAAGACATCCGGTGCCTTATTCTGAGTGATCCTTTTACTCTTTTTAGCATCCAAGTGGCACCATAAAACACTTCTTCTGCCCTAAGGAATTGTTTGGCTTATGGTCCTTCACGCTATGAAAGACACCACCCCCTGCCAGTTGTTATGGGAGAGGCCCTGGATTTGGGGGACCGGGAAGGAATAGGAATACAGGACACTTGCTGTGCATCATTAGGCAGAACATTATCAAAATAAAAAAAGGTGATGGAGAGGGAGGTGTGATTAGAGCTGAATGGGATTGATTCCATATGATGAAACGTGGTTCAAAGAGTAGGTTGGTCATCACAGGGGTAGTGCCAACCAGCAAATTGTCCATTTCAGAACTTTTGAGATCTTGTGGTGCTGTCCTTAGAAAGTGTGACTTCATAATCAGTGAAGTCATTTAGCTGAAGACAGATGTAAAATGCCCACATTGGAGCCTGTATGGCTCCACCAGCCAATCTGCAGGGGCATGGGCCTCCTCTGTGTCATATTCCAATACTTCCAGAGGCTTCTGTGATACCTTTGTGACATCTCAGATACCACTAAAGAGCTATATCCATGCAACTGAATCAAGCTCCTTTAACGTATCCCAGCTACTGGATGAGGAAACCTGGCAGTGAAGAGACAAGCCAACAATATCTCAAGTTACCTGAATTTTAAGGCATTATAACAGGCTAGACTGTAGGCAGTACATGGTCTTGAACATAGGTGGAGAGAAAGAGTACAGTCCCTCTTCTAATGCCTTCAGGTTTTTACATCCTATGACAGGCTGTTTGTGAGGTCATCAGGGCTTCTCTGAAGCTGTCACACAAGTAAATTTGGAGTTCGGTGTGAAAAGGAGAAATTAGCTCTGACAAGATATTGGTTAAGAGAGATGTAGGTGTTTGCAGATAACTGGGCATATTTGCCTCACTCAGCAGAGCTAGAAATGACATGATGGAAACCATTTTTAAAGGGGGCACCAGCAAGTCATCTCCTTTCTCTGTGTCTATCAGGTAGAGATAAAAAATGGGAAGCTGGACTACGGCTGATATTATTCCTGTGCAGGGAAGATAAGCAGCAATGTTGAAAGTGGTGAATGTACAAATCCTCTGCCAATAGGGTCAGATGGAAATCATAGAAGACTTCTGTGCCAAGAGGACCATGTGAAAATCAAAGAAAACCTCTGGCCCAGGAGGTATCCAGGTAGAAGTTGGCCACCAAATGTGCTTGCTTTGGTGGTACCCTGCAAGCAGAAGAAGCTTGTGAGAATGTGCCTGCCATAAGGCTGAGGCTTCCCTTAACTAATGAGGCTCATGTTCCCTTGAGAGTGAACTTGTCTTGGAGAGATTAGATGGTCCTCCTGGCTTTAAAGAGTAGAGTTATTGAAAAGCTGCATGATGGGCTTCCTGAATTTGGCCAAAAAACACATTATCTTAAATGCCCAGAGCCAGATAAGGCCTGGAAGGGTTAACCTGCACAAAGTGCCTTGTTCAGGGCTGATTTAGAAGGCAGGCTCTGTAGCAGCCAGCATGAGGGAGCTGATTATAGAAGGAAGGCAGCTTCTTAATGGGGTGAAGCCGGTGATCTATGCTGTCTTCTGCCTTCCTCAGCCTGCACAATATTTTGCCAAAGTCAGGCATACTGAAGCTGGGAGTCTGAGCCTCTAGAGTGGTCTGAGGGTTCATTGTGAAAAGAATTATGATGGGAAAATTTCAGGTGCTTTACAGAAATTTAACCCATTGGCTTTATGCTCATCATGATCTGGAAATTTCCTTTTCTGATGAAAGAAGTAATCAGGATCCAGAAAGGTCTAACCTGAGAGGTACAGTTTCTTTAAAATGAATTAGGTAAATTAGACAAGTTAGATATTTCATAGGGATATGCTTTCTTTGAGTTGATAACTAACATTATTTTGTCAATAAGAGTATGCCATTGCAGGATCTGGAAACTTGAAATAAGATTTCAAGGGCTGCTGAGAAAATACAATTTGGGAGGCAGTGACTGGAAAAAAAGGGTGGAATGAGGAGGAAAAAAAAATGTGTCTGCAAGAGAAAAAATAACACAAAAGAATCAAAAAAACTCTCAAAGTATGAACAATTTGTGCACAAAATGCAGAAACTCTTGGCTCAGTCCTGTGGTTGAGGGGCACTGCATTAGGTACCAGCTATACTGTAAATACAGTACACAGATCTTCCTCTGAGATTAAAAGTATCTAAACCAACTGCTTGAATGTCTGCACAGCCAGAATGTGAGTGTGCACATACAAATGATCATTCTGTGGCTGTACACTTGCAATGTAATTTTCCACTAAAACTTTGATTTGCGTGCATAGTGGGTGGTGTTGATTGACTAATATTTCAAAATGCTTTGAGTCAAAGCAAAAGCTTTAAACACAAATTCCTGGTGTATGTCTTGTTTATGTCATTCAGTATCTCCATTGTTCTGTGAGTTAATATAAAGTGTGAAATACGGGTTGTCCCGTGGAAAATAGATTTCATGTATTTGGTTTATACTGTGTGTTTGGCAGCTTACAAATCAAAAAGCAGTTGTGGTCAGAAATAAACTGATTTAGGTGGCTTTGAAAGTTTGCAGTTAGCATTGGCATGTAAGCCTGGCTTTGAAAGTGCCTGCCTGGCTGGAAAGGGTAATTACACATAATTAAAGCAGCGTCTGCTTTAATTAAACATCTCATTTAAGTACAAATCACTGTGAATTCTGCTGCACTAAGTTACATGGTCATTTTGCATGAAAGCAACCTGCCCATGGTGTTCCATGTGTCTCTGTGTTTAGTTTTTGGACATGAGAAGTGATGCAAATGCAATCCCTTCTCCCTTCCCTCCCACCCTCTGGGGCAAGAAGATGGGTCCTGAGCCATGTCCAGCTTACTTCCTGCCTTCCAGATTCAGGCTTGTTCCACATCAATCTGGGGCGTGGGGTTTTTTGTTTTGTTTTGTTGTTGATTTTGGTTTTGGTTTTTTTTTAATTTATTTTTGGTTTTGTTTTTGGTTTTTTTTTAGGAAACTATCACTTACTAATGATCATAACCTGGTGTTAGCATTCCTCCTGATTCCTCTAGTGTTCAGCTTACTAAATGTCAATAGGATGAACCTGAAAGTCACCACAGGAAACAGTTGTATTCAAAATTGTTTTGTACAACTCTGTTTGTGTTTGTATGTATTCCAGACAAAACAGGAACACCCACTTTTCAGTATTAAAAAATCAGGATGCAAGATTCAGATATGAAAGCTGCTTCTCATCCTGAAAAAGTTTCAAAATGCAATCAGTGGAAAAGATGATCCCAAACAAGGGATCATTGTCCCAGTGCAAGTATGCAAGCATTGTATCCTTTGGTTAGGCAGAGGCAAGACACTGAAATTGCTGCTTTCAGGCTCTCTTGTGCAGGTACCTTGAGCCCCTGATGCTATCTTATGCAAGTAGAGTCAGTGGTCAAGAAATGTTATTGCACCAATGCTCTAAGCAATAACATGACTTGGAGAATGCACTGGCATCCAGCAAGGAAAATTTGAAAAGCTTTTTTCAAAGGAAATATTAATAACTGCTGCTAGGAGCTGACAAGGTACTGAAAGCAGCAACAATGAAAGGCAATGCAACAGCTGTACCAACACTACTACTCATCAGCAACCCAGCCCCAAAGTATGGTGCAAAATGAGCTCCCTTTCAGTGCTGACACCACTGAACCCTTCTGTGTGACACTGCTGGTCCAGAAGATGGTTCTCATTACCATCACATGGTTTTTACCCTTTCCAACAAGCAGAATAGTCTCCATTAAAAGGAATTCCCTTAAAGGAATATTCCCAGAGCATCCCAGGTGAGGGACCTGAATCCATGGTTGGCAATGAACAGACCAGCAGGGGACCATGCATTGTCCCCATATCCATCCCTTTATCTCTGCTGGTCCTGTTTGAATTCACTCTCTCAAACTGTGTTGCCATTCTTCAAAAGAGATCTTGACCTTTGTCATCAGCAATAACCAAGCTACCTTTACCATTCAGGAGCTGGTGTAAACCCTTGTAAAGAGCAAGAGGTGCCTGGTGTCCTCACTAGAGGAGCTTTCATTGCTCTGAGATTTGGCAGTCATATCCCTTTGGTGTTGACACTAATGACTTTTAGGATTTATGATGTTGGCTTTCAACAGTAACTCAAAAGCTCAGACCTGGGTGATACACATCATGCGTAAGAATTGCTCCCTTCTTCCCCAACAAAAAGATGTAGCAGCTTCACTTGCTTAGCTGGGGCACTGACTTAATAAAAGTGCCCTGGTACCTGATGCTTTTTACAAGATTATAGTAATATAATCTCTAACTGTATCTTGGGAAAAATCAAGTCCTTTAAGGAATGTGGCTTTGATTTAAAAGCCTGTCTCTTACCAAATTACAAACTATCCTCTTGCTGCAGGAAAAGGGACACATGGGGATTTGGAGTCCAGCTGCTTTATGTATGTATGTTTTCTTCCTTTGATGTGAGCATTTCAGTACAATCCTTGTACATGGTTCTAAGCAGAACTGTGAATATGAACTGGAGGTCACTGTCAAAAGGTATCTGGAGTGTGAGAAAAGAGCCCTACAATCTGTGTGGCTTTTACATCTCGTGGCCACTCTAGCGGTGTCTCACAGGTTTCTGAGACACCAAGAAGTTAAGGATGTGGGCACGGGCATTCAGGGATGGGGATGGGCCCCCTCCTGCTGTCACCCTTTGCCTGTGAACCGAGCAGAAGAGCTGAGAGCCTTGGCAGCACCATCCCTCTGGGAAGGTCTAGGTTATGCTGACATACAAGTGCTGGATGTCCTCTGCTTATGTTGTTAACTTCTTTTCTGCATCCTTTTGGCTTCTCTTTTCTGCAGTATTTCTCAGGATCTTGTGACAAAAAGGCATCTGGGCTTTTTTACAGGCATTGAAGTCAAGTTTCATTTGTTCCAGAAAGAAGTTTTTCCATCAAGCTTTAATTATTTAAAAAGAAATTCTTTACTTTATAAAGTATGTACATTGCCAAATAAGATAAAGCCCTATATAAAAATAATGATAGATCACCAATTAACATTCTCTTTTTCACTGCAAGGGAAGTGGATGTTACTGTTACTGGTCACTCAATTTAAAACCTGATGAGATGAGTTTGGATGACCTCAGGAATAAAGGTTTCCTCATTTAAAAAGGCTATTTTTAAATTCTCTCCTGCCCACATACTGACCTGTTTCCTTTGGCTTCTTTTCTATAGACATCAAGACAGGGCTTCAGTCTGTATAGGATTACTTTTCTGCAGAGTATTGAAATAATTTTAAGTTTATTGTCACAATTTTACTGGAATATTGCTGTGCTGTCATTAATGATGGTTTGCTTTGATGTTGAAGTGGAGAGGATCTAAATTAGCATGTGATAACCTGAAAGACCAGTTGAGTAACTTACTTTCCAAACCCAGATTCTTCCTGTTCTCAACACCAATGTTAAAGTTAACTACACAGTATTTTAAATCACACTTGAACTAATTTCCACTAAAATTTAAAATACATTGCAAAATGATCTCCCACTGCAGTAACCCAAAAAAAGCCATCTCTCAGTTAACTCCATTCTACTTGCCTTAAGAATCAACCTGTTCACAATCTAAAAACAAAAGGGAGAACATTAAAACATTCCAAATGAATCCTTCACTTAGATGTGATTGAATTTATATTTATTTATTGCACTTACTAGAAAAAAAACCCCACAATTATTTGCAAAATAGGAAGAAAGAAATGGAAACCGAGTTATAAAGTAGGTTGCACAGAGAACACATTCTGCTACAAGCATGGTATTTTGTAATTTTTTCATACAAGCAAAAATTTCTTTTGATGCTATAATCTAATAAATCATGGGGTCAGAAATAATTTGTGTCCAGCTCAAGTGCCACCAACTTTCCTGCTCTGTTGGAAACCTTCGCATTTTATTTGAATGAAGCTATGCATAGAAATAATGAACAACATAAATCAGAATGCTTTTGCCCTTTAGATTTTCAGCTAGGTTGGCTGGAAACAATTACTCATCCACAAACATGTAAATTCACTATTCTCTTAATTCCATGCTGCTTCTGCCAAAGACTGTCACTGCCATCTGACGTACTGTATGGGTGAGGTTCTATTGTCCTATTCTGTTCTTGATGGATAAATGTGCACCTCTTGCATGAAATCAGTTGTAATTAAAAATATGCAATGATGCAGGTAATCTATCTTCCCAAGTATTAGCTAACCAGCATTTACACAACACTATATATTGCTCTCCTTAGTAGGAATGAAACTGTCCAGAGAAAAAGTGAAATTATATGATAAGAAGAGCACAAACCTGCCACTGTGTATAGACAAGGAGTCCCCAGAATCATAGCTACTTTGTTTGCTAGTGCCAACCCTAGAACTCAGTCTTTGCTTGCTCTTCCATTGCAAGCAGTGTAGTTTTACAACAGCCTGAGTGGTTTACATCATTGCCCATCCTCAAGGTATTTTATTTGTTATGCTCCCACTGCACTTTAGAAATCAGAAGGAAACTCTGAAACACCAGGGACTCCTAAGGCTAAAGTTTCAAGATGTGTTCTGTGGCAGGGTATGGAAAGCCATTACGTCCACTACTGGTTTAAACAAGCTTGCTAAAGAGCTACTGGTACCCTTCTTCAGCCTAGAAGTGCAGCTTATAAATGTGAAGAGCTTACAGATCATGATGCAAGAAAACCAATTCTAAGACTTGACTCTTGCGTGTGTTACTCATAGGTAATGAATGACTTACACAGTGTCTGGCTTCCCAGAAGTCTGGATTTCCATCATGCTTCTTTTTCCTAATAAGCAAGTATGACAGCAATTCTTCCTTACAGCACTGCTATATGTATTTCTATTGGTAGCTCACCACTGATGCTTACAAAAAATGTCAAAGGGTCTCCATTAACTTATTAATAATGTCATTAGACTTCCACAGTTCTCAAGGACAGAGCTGACTACATGGAAACTCCATCAACTCAAGCAGTATTTGCTTGACAAGGGGGATGGAGATAATAAGGTGGACTAAAGGTCAAAACTTTTCTCCTTGCTGTTTGTTTCTAAGCAACCCAATCAGTTTGTCTGTGGTTACAGTGCACTAGGCTGAGTTTGTTTTGCTTTTCTGCCTCTGCAAGTAAGGCACTGCTGGTGAAAACCCCTCTGGAAATGACCCACTGTGCTCCATATCAGGTGGCTGAAGAAGCTCCTGTTCTACAAGCAGGAGGGTTGAAAGCAAACTCACTGGAGAAAGCTGTAGCAACAGAGATGTTTGGAGTCAGAGAGTTGCTCTTACATTGTACTTATTCGCAGGACCCCTCACAGCCAGGTAGAGAAGGCTTTTGGACCCCTTGTGGGGGACCTCATCTGCCCCATCACCTGTCTTCCTGTGCAGTGAGGAAGGGGACAGGAATGCCTGCTCAAGGTGGTCACAACAAACATTACTGTCATAATGCAAAAATTTAGATTAAATTTATTATTTACTTACTCAATTAGTAAGAGTGCAGACTGTGCTGCTAGAGCACTGCAGCAAGGGCCAGAGGAGTACTTGCAGAGGTCATGGTAGGCAACTGTCCTGCAGGCAGGGTTGATTTTCTTCTGAAATTCCAATGGCTGTTGAAATCCATGGATATACACCAGGGGAGAGATAATTGCATACCTTGTGCAACCATTCTTGGAATACAACATGCACAATTTAGGACAGGACGTTAATTATGCTGAAAAGTTTCATTGCACATGCAGAACACTGCGAAGCAATTTTGGATGTTGCATGTTCCACAGCTCTATGTCAGGATGTTCTGGAAAACAGAAGTTGTCTCAACTTCCCCTGGCATTGAGCCACAGGCCACCGCTGACACAGGTGACAGTGGCATCGGTGGCAACACTCATGGGAAAAGCCAGTGTAAATGCAGCCTGAGAGTGGAAACTGTAGTACTAATGCTTCAGTATTGCTGTACTGCATCTCATAATGCATCTAAGGTTTGTTTCAATAGACAAATTCACTGCATCCTCTGGTATAAATTAAACAGCCCCAGGCTACTGCCATGGATGTACTGCTTTGGATAGTGACTTCTCTTAGTAATTACAGGGTTTGGAATTACAGCAGGGACAATAATAGTAATTTTGAGGAAGACTGTTAATTATATCTTCAAGTACAAAATAACTTACTGAAAATACTAACAGTGAAACCACTCAAATAATGCTAATTAAGAGTTTTCTTGGTTCAGCTGGTGTCCTTGGGGGTAAATAACGTCAGTTGCATAAATATGAAAGCCAGTTGTCTTGCTTTTAGGATCTGTATAAGAAGAAAAGACTACTTCTCTTGGCACTACAGAGCTAATATTGGTAAACACCAAGTTCTCATTAGAACTGCCCACTAATTTCCAATAAGCCACAATTAGGAAAACCAGACCCAGGAATTTCATTAATATCCACAAATATGCAATTGCAACTTGAGAGACTTGGCTGATAACTGTAGTATAATATGAAAACAGATCTTAATATAACTATTAGAGTATGAGGATGAGTTTGCAGAGCTCATACTGAAAACACACTACAGCTCCCTTCTGCTGAGCTTGACTACACTAAAATCACACAAACCACACCAGATATCAAAAAGGATAACTGATTTGTTATGGTTCTGTACATTTCTTCATAGGAAGAACTTGTTCATCTTGAAGGAAGTGCAATGGATGTACACATTAAGTGGATTAAGCAAAAATATATGAAAACTCAAGAGGAACTGGAAAGAGGTAGATAACACAATGAATGTGACAATAGAAATATGGAAAAAGATGATCAGGGATAAGGCACCTTTAAAAGATATTCTTAGACTATTTCCTTTCTTAAGATGCCCTCATCAGATAATAGAGCTTTTTAAAATAATGACATTGAATTCCATGTTACAGATGTGATAAAACCATAGGCATGTATTTTACTAGATGTTTCCAGTCATCACTAGATGTAGTCATCAACACTGTTCTAATTTAATCTAATTTAATCTAATACATATTTTTGCTACTAACTCCACATCAAAAGATTCACCAGTCCTATGTTAAACCTGCCACACACAATACTCGTGGCTTATGTGAAGTATTTTGGCATTACTTGATGTAGTTTATTCTCTGATTTGAAGAGAAATGGAACCATCCCCTTTAGTTTATAATTTTATTTTACTATGATAGTCTTACCCTGTCGCCAAAGCATGTACCTGATGTGTACAGTTTTGGTTTTGAGGATCACAATAATACTGATTTCTTCTTTTTCTTTTAGCTTTTCAGGGAGTTCTAGCTTCTCACACAGATGGACATTTATAAGAAAACAGTTGAGATTTTGGAGATCTATTCAGATAACATAATATCTTTCTATCTGCTGAAGAATAATCCAATTAACATCATGCTGCAAGAAAAGCTGAAGCGGCACACAGAGGAAGACATTCTGAAATGTCAGCACAAATCTTTTGAGCTCTGAATATCAGTTTTTTGGTAGCTAATTATTCCTACTTATTAACTAAACTAGCTCTAATTTTGCTGCAAAAATGTTTTAAAATGTCACAGTTTCTCAAAAAATATATAGTGATGGGGAAGCACTAAGAATAAAAGCTAAGAAATTACTGGGAAAATTAAGTCAGTCAGGCACTGAAACTTTTTTCTATTGAATAAAAGATTGAAGGTTTAACGAAGTTAGTAACTGCCTTAAAATAAGATGACCAGAATTTTGTGTTTCTAGGTATGTAAAAGAGTGCTCATTATTTTCTAAATTTATATGCAGAAATGAATTTTCTGGTTTAGAAACAGTCCCATAAAAAGAGATGATTTCCTTTGAAAAGAGATGTACTGGTTCTGTGGCTGATGCCTTCATCCCAGTGAAATAAGGGAAGTAGTTACCTGTGTTTTAGCACCTGCCTCTGCAGGGACACATTGCAGGGACACTGATACCCCTGATGAGCAGGTACCACACTCATGCAAAGAGGTGCAACTACCTTGATGTTTGGCTTGCTGGCTGCCAGGGAGCTGTCACTCAACTCCTCTCAGTCTGAAAAGTCTCAGAGCATGTTCTACAGACACAAAACACTGAAGAAGTTACTCTCAAACTCCATTCTTCCCAAGCTGCACCTGTGTGTGAGCTTAAATCTGTGAGAAGTGCTCCTTTTACTGTTGCTTTCTAGCACATACACATGATCCTGGGATGCCAAATCACAGGGAACAGTATGAATTTGTGTATTTCCTATAGCAATTGTGCTCTTTTTATTACTGGGTTGTTTCCTAAAGAAGTAAGTAGGGTAGATTGAAATACTTTTCTTCCTTTGAGCTTAAAAAACACAAGTAGTCAGTAGCTTGTGACAGATTAAAAAGTATCAAAGAACAGCCAGACCCAGGAAGTATTTATGGACTTTCTACTCATACCTTTAGCCTTAGACAGCTATGTATGTTGCAAGTAATTGACTTTTTTCTTCTACAATGTGCCTACAAAGATATTAACTTATACCTTAGTGAAGTCTCAAGGCCTCTACTTTCCCATTTTTTCTTACAAACAGCTGTACCTGGCACCTAGATAATAACTACCTGACAAGACATAGTCAGTAAAACACACACCACCAGAAGTCTGACCTGCAAAAGAAATGTTAGTCATTAACAGCTGAACTAGATGCACAGTGGGTACCATATCCCTGCAGGTGCTGCAGCCTTCAAAGTGGAGTCCTGTGGCAACAGAGCTCCCAAAAGTCATCTAATTTACTGGGGAGAGAGGAGTTTAAGGCAGGGTTACTCAGTTGTCAAACTCTACTAGACACAAGCCAAAAGCTTATTTATTTTGAGAGAAATTTAACTCTAATACTGAGTAGCAGAGTGTCATGAATTATTTGAATACTACTGCCCACTGTCAGCACTTGGGGCACCTAAAAACCTTCACTATGGTACAAACTACTCTTAAAAAAGGGATGAACAACAGTTCCACTGCAGAGCTGTTAACTATTTATTTAACTGGCTGCAGTCGACATTTCTGAGGCAGTGGCACCTGGTTGCCTCATTTCACTACAGAGGCTATCACAGAAAATCAGAGAAAGTTAAGGGTTAGAATGGACCTCAAAAGATCATCAAGTCCAACCCTTGATCCACTACCGCTGTGGTAACCACCCCATGGCACTGAGTGCCACAACCAGACTCTTTTTAAATATCTCCAGGGATGGAGAATCCACCACTTCCCTGGGCAGCCCATTCCAATGTCTGACCACCCTCTCTGTAAAGAAATTCTTTCTAATGTCCAACTCTCTCACAACTTGAGACCGTGCCCTCTTGTCTTGCTGAGAATTGCCTGGGAGAAGAGACCGACCCCCCCCTGGCTACCCCCTCCTTTCAGGGAGTTGTAGAGAGTGATGAGGTCTCCCCTGAGCCTCCTCTTCTCCCGGCTGAACAGCCCCAGCTCCCTCAGCCTCTCCTCATGGGATCTGTGCTGGAGTCCCTTCACCAGCCTGGTTGCCCTCCTTTGGACCTGCTCCAGCACCTCAATCTCCTTCCTGAACTGTGGGGCCCAGAACTGGACACAGTACTCGAGGTGAGGCCTCACCAGGGCTGAGTACAGGGGCAGAATCACTTCCTTGGATCTGCTGGCCATGCTGTTCCTGATACAGGCCAGGATGCCATTGGCCTTCTTGGCTACCTGGGCACACTGTTGGCTCATGTTCAGCTTCCTGTCAATCCAGACTCCCAGGTCCCTTTCTGCCTGGCTGCTCTCAGCCACTCTGTGCCCAGCCTGGAGCTCCCCATGGGGTTGTTGTGGCCAAAGTGCAGGACCCGGCACTTGGCCTTCTTGAACCTCATCCCGTTGGAATCAGCCCAACTCTCCAGGCTGTTCAGGTCCCTCTGCAGAGCCCTCCTGCCTTCCAGCTGATCCACACTTCCCCCCAGCTTAGTGTCATCTGCAAACTTGCTGATGATGGACTCAATCCCCACATCTAAATCATCAATAAAGATATTAAACAGAACTGGGCCCAACACTGATCCCTGGGGGACACCACTGGTGAGCGGCCGCCAACTGGATGCAGCACCGCTCAGCACCACTCTCTGGGCCCGGCCCTCCAGCCAGTTCCTAACCCAGCGCAGGGTGCCCCTGTCCAAGCTGCGGGCTGACAGCTTTTTCAGGAGAATGCTGTGGGAGACGGTGTCGAAGGCTTTGCTGAAGTCCAGGTAGACCACATCCACAGCCTTCCCCTCATCCACCAGGCAGTTCACCTGATCATAAAAGGAGATCAGGTTGGTCAGACAGGACCTGCCCTTCCTAAACCCGTGCTGGCTGGGTCTGATCCCTTGCCCATCCTGCAGGTGCTGTGTGATTGCACTGAGGATGATCTGTTCCATAACCCTGCCAGGCACTGAGGTCGGGTTGACGGGCCTGTAGTTTGAAATAGCCTTTTTTAAACTTAGGTGAAGGTACTGATGCCAGTTTTGTGGGTAAAAAAAGCCCTTCAATGTGAATTCATGTGAGTTTGTGCTGTATGTGGAAAGAGAAGTGCTAGCTCAGCTTGATGACTGCACCACAGCCCTGGCCAGGCTGGTGGCTTCACTTTGTGTTAGATCTCTCGTGTCAGAAGGGAACCCACAGGACTCTGAATTTCCTGGAGTCACAGGTCTTTGAGGTGAGGAGGCCAGCATCCTGCCCCACCCTGCTAAAGGGAGGGCTGGAAGTACCCAAGTATCCCAGTATCTGAGGATGGACAGGGCACTCCTCTCAGGAGCATTTGATATTTTGTCAAAATAACTCCCTTTGTTGTTAAGATAAACCAGCACCATTCCTTCTGTTGAAAGTGTATGTATATTTGTAACTCTGTTATGTTTAATAATGCCTGTAATACTGGCTTTTAAAAAAGATAAAATTAAATGTGAGCTTTTTCATTATTTTAAATGGAAATTCTAGAGCAGTCTAGAGGCATAATAAAATTTTCTGGATTACTGCACGTGTCATGCATTATTTTTCCATATGAAACATTTAAAAAGATAGTATTTTAACTGTCCTAATTTAAAAAACATACTCGTGAGTCGATGTGAGCACTTCACTACTTCAGATGCAAATACATGTGATGTTTTGAAGTGGCAGAAATTAAAGATTTACTTGCTACCACCATTTAATTATATGATGATCGCTGCAAGTCTACTGCAATAATTTTTGTTTCAAAATGGTGGGCCTGACCTATAATTTGCAGGATGATGAGATTTCACTATTTTCTTCATGCATAAACATTTTTTTTTTAACATTAATCCTGAGTTTGCTAAACAGGATGTTTGAGATGAGCAAAATAGCAAGTATCCAAGTAGCAAGAATGACTTATCTGGGATACTGCCATGAGTGTCTGTAGCCATAGCTTTGGCACCAGGGTGAGAATGCATAATTTTCTTTCTGAATTTGTTATGCAGAACAAATTGGCCATATCCACATGGTGACTTTCTTCTGTGCCCATACAAAGTGGAGGCCCTCTCCTTTCTTTTTCCACAACCTCCTCTGCTGCCTAACATGCTCCTCTTCACTCCTGCATGTCTGGAAATCCCAGTAGTTACTGCCTGACAGTGCCTGGCTTTGAACAAATGCTTAGTGATGTACAATAACAGCAGCCAGCAAACATGACCCAGTCCTTAATGAAAAATTATTATTATTATTTTTTTAATACTGCATTCTACTGACAAGATCAATCTCCCACCAGTTCTAAAACTGCCTGTGTAGGCAAAGAGCTATTTGCAGCCACAGCAGTTCTTTAAACACTCAAAACACACAGCTTAGAAAACCACAGAAGTTTTGTTCAAGTGTGGCTGTGCAGGGGTGACTCCAGTGCAGAGATTACAATGGGAGACCCTGCAGTAGGAGATTGCTTCATTTAATGGTCAGACTTTCTTGCCAAAGTCTTAGGATTTTTCGTACTAGGATTTTTCTATGCTATGGCTTCCACAGAAATCAGGGAACAACTTTACCTGTGTGACAGCTGGGCTCCCTCCAATACAACATACAAACCAATTCAACTGCTGTTACAAGTTGACTCAGTAGGTCTCCCGAGTGTTTTTATTTTCTGACTGCATTTCTTGGATGAAGCTTTTGTAACAGAGGTGGCTACACCCTGATACCTCTTCACATGGGTCTTCATTGGTTCTCACTGCCAGCTACAGAGCTTGCACATGAGGGAGGGACAGAGGGTAAAGGAAAATAAACTACATGAAAGGGCAGAAGGAAAGAAAACAGAAGAATCTGGGATTTTACTTATCTGCATGGGCAACTCCCACTGCTGCCAGTGACAAAATCCGGGTCCATAAGGGGATTCTGACTGTGACAGCAAGTGGCCCATGAGCCTTAGAATTAAGTGTTTAGGGAGTGGACAGAGCAGTAGCCAAGTTGCTCTTTTAAACTCATGGCCACATGATGCTGTAGTGAGGAATTACTGCACACTACTCTCAGAAGCAGGCAGGTTCATCTCAGAATCCTGGACACACACAAATTATAACAGACTGCTCCAGTTCAGGTTTTATTTGTATTGTAGTACAGTACGAGTGCAATTTAAATGTACAAATATTGAACAAAATGTAAAAATATTATTTATGCAATGCTGTGGAAGGAAATTAGCAGAGCAATGCAACTTACTTGATACTGACCCTGTTTCACCTTGTATTATGGCAGGTACCAATAACCTTCATGATCTCCAAGGGGCAGAGTGCTTGAAATCTTAAGGAAATCCAGCCAAAGAACAGTCCAACAAAATCTGTGGGAAGATGCAAAATTTTCCTAGCTCTGTGCAACAGAAATGCTCTGCTTGTTCTGAGCTCTAAAGGCTGAACAACTGCCCACTGCAGCACTAAGAGGGCTGCCAAAAATCTCAATCCAACTCTCCTTTCTCTTCTTGAAAAGATAACATTATGTTAACAATCCTCATTATACAGGTAGCTAGGCTTTCTCCCATTTAAAGTGCATCTGGTTTACATCTTGTGTATATATACCAAGTGCAACAACCTTCCCTGACAAATCATTATAGTAATCCTCAAAAAAATTGCCTTACCTAAGTACCTGCTGGTGGTATCTGCTTTTTACACCTAAGATGTGCCAATGCACCACACGTGTTTAAGCATCCTTTCCCTCTGTGCTTGGTCTTTCCCCATATACTTTACTCATTTATTAATCAGACTTTTCAGCTAGGAAGTGCAGGGTGAAATATTTCCCCCACCACTGGGAAAACAAATCTAAGTTGAATATGAAGCCAGAGTAGCAGTCCTAGCTTTAGCACACTGTTGTTCTGCACTGATATGGTAACTATACTGGAGACTAGCGTGGGCAGACATGAATGAATATGTTTTCTTTTTTTGCCAATATTCTTTCCTGAAAAATACATATATTTTCCTTCATGTGCTGGACAACTGTAGCAGGATCCCATGTAAAAGCCTGGGACTCCATTGTGCAGCATAAATAAAAAGCCTTCTATGAAGTCAAACTTTATTTTTCAGTTGCAGCCTTCTGTATACTGATCTTTTGGTAAAATACATTAAAGATGCTGGTGGGAAAACTCACATAACATTTTTGAAATCGTGCAAAAGTAAAAACATTCAGTTATCAAAAAAGCATAATAATTTCAACCCCGGCAAGGTTTTGTTTTTTTACAAGCAAACAGACATTTTAATAATCTGTAAATTTATATGCTGTAGCATAAAGTGTCACGTATGTAACATTAAGTGTTTCATTTTTAAACTATGGCACAAACATGTTTTAGCCATAACAGTCTCATGTGGCTACCTGTAGCCTAATTTTTGGCTAATCAGTTGTTATTTTGATAATATGAAGTAAAAGCTTCCAAAAAGTAAAATGGGTACATTAAGTAGAATTCAAGAATTCTTAGAAAACGTTCCCTTCTATAATACAGCATAAATAATAAATGAAGGGGTGTTTTTTTTGATATCCAGAGAAAGTTAGAGATCCCAACCATCCATGGAGAATTAGCACTGTTAGTTTGGTACATAAGACTAGCTGACTCGGTTGTTACACAGTGCTCTCTCAAAACTTGAACACTTCCCAGAAGGATTCAGATGTGTACTGGCTCTAGGAGAATATAAATAGTCCACCAGTGCTGAACGTACGTTTTTTCCTTTCTGAGAGTCCTTACTCAACAGTTCTAGCAAGTCTTTGTGCTTTAAATAAAACATGAGCTCCAGTGGAGAAATCTGGCTTGTACACATTCCCCATTATCTTCAAAGTTCATTGTGTGAGTTTTTCTCTGCAGCTTTGAACATCAGGATGGAATTAAAGATTTTTAGGGCTGGTCCCAGTTTAATGCTCATTATTTTGACGATGTCTGATTGGGTCATTAGCAGAAATGCTTCTCCATCAATTTGCTTTAAAAGAAAAAAAACCACAAAGCTATTAATACATCTGACAGTGCAGCAGTATAGACGATTCAGAAAACATGAAAAGAAAATTCCCAGCAATTTCAGGCAGCGTAGAGGAATGGCTGAATAAAAAGACTTTCAAATGCTTTCAGAACAACTTGGATTTCAACCTTCTAGACAGATCACCTGGTCCAAAAGAACAGGATAATGATCACCTTTCCCCCTTGAAAAAACTGTCTGGCTAATTTTTAGCTAGCCAGTTCTTATTGTGATACTGATGCTATAAAGTAAAAGCTACTGAAAAGGAAAATGAGTAAAAGTAGAATTCAACTCTAATGCAGCACAGGAACACTTTTTAACATCTTAGCTACTCCTTTTATGCCAGTGTCAATAAGAAGATTTCTGGATTTCGTTCTCTGCTACAGAAATGCAACCTCTTTTGGGCCACACCTTGCTGTTCATTAAATAACAAATTAAAACAAATTTGGTCCCAGATGTAAACAAGGGCCAGACTACATAAAACTGCCTTTTTGACACAAAAACAACTTTTCAAAACACTGAATATTTTTTCTGCCAGTTTTGTGGCATTGCTATTTTAATAAATGTTACAATTGAATACTCCCCTGTAAGAAAATCACTGTCAGCAGGGGTGCTAAATCCAAACACCAAGAGCCACAAGGCAAGGCCCTCATTCCCGAGGGCTACAATGGGGCAAAGTCTTCTTACGTAGACTTCAGGTCACTTAGGTATCTATATCAAGTTTCCAGTGCAACATAAGCAGGACAGCTACGCCTAAAAGCCAACTGCAGTTAAATCAAGAACATTGCTCAGGCTTAAAGATACTAATTTGAGATAAAAAGTATGTATTTACGTTTCTGTAGGATTAGAAGACTAGCTTTCTGCTGCAAATGAAGACTGTAAGGTACACCCCAGCACTTTAAGTGGAGGAACACTGCAGTGAAAACAGCATCATACAATTACCATGAATACTTTCTGCTCATTTCCTGCAGTAGATTGCGTGGGCTCAGAACCAAGTGTGCAAATGTGGGGGTGCCCAGCTTTTTGAAGCATCTTCATATAAGCAGGATGAAGGTTCATTTCAAGAACACAAATCTGAACCAGCACCTTACACCTACTGGAAGACCTACTGAGGCCAACCAGTACATGCCAGTTGGCTTCAATGGGAAAGGTTTAATATACTACCCAGCCTAAGAGGCTGAATCCTAAAGAGGAGAAGCATTTTCTTACACCACTCATCCATCTCTGTGGCACTTCCCATAACAAAACACCAGCTTTTACTATCTCAAATTAATCAACAAGCCACCCTATGTGACATAGGGGTGATCTAGGCCTGCATACCTGTTGTACTGAAAAATGTCTAACATTTAAGAAGTACAAAATGTCCAGAGATGTAGCCTGTCAGTCCACCAATTTGCAGATGTTAACAGTCATTACAATCACAAAAAGAACTGAAAACTTGTTGCATGAGATTAGCAGGGCCATCAGTATGTATTTTCCTCAGGAGGTGCCTTCTCAAGTCTAAGTACCATAATTACTCTTCACTTGAAAGGCTGACTTGGAATATTACAGTATCAGACTCTGCCTACTCAGGTGGTCTGGCTGGGATAAGCACCTGAACTATTCACTCGAAGCAATTTGTAATGAAACAGCCTTCTTGAAATAAAGCATTAACAGGGGTATCAAATATCTAAGTGGAAAAGAATAAACCAACATATCTTATAAAAGCCTATTGTACATAAAAGCACTATCACTTCCCAATGTCAACTTTGGCACAACAATCTTCACAGATACCAGAGATGCATGCCCAGCGTGCTCACAAAGCGAGCACACACTCCTTTGAACCTGATCAGAAGCCTCCAGATGATATTACTTACTAACATGTTGCAGAACTAAAATAACAGATTTCCTGAAATCAGATTAAGAGAGAACAGCAGAAGAGAGAATCACAAAGTTTCTCCTCTTCTACCATTAGTTCTCAGTAATTTAAGTTGCAGTAACAAAATTAGAGAAGCATGAGAAGCCTGGCTGACACTTAGCTAGTTTTATCTGCTTTGCTTCCTTTCTACCCCATGACCTGCAAACCAACCTAATCTTCCACATACATGCACCTGACTTTAAACATATAATCCATTCTACTATTTTATATGTATTTTTAATGCTGACATTAATCTTTCCACCAAGCTTTATACTTGGTGTCTTTGAAATAAAATTCACCCACCTCATCTTTAAACACCTTGCCATGTTCTTCACATCCTGGTAAACTCCGTATAAACTCAGAGACCTGCCACCAAAGCATACAGCAAAAGGTTTAGTAAGACCAGTGTTTTCCCAAATTGTCTTAAAGCTTGAGAATCATAAAAGTTAAGTTTTTTAGCCAGTGTTTTTACAGGCCCATATTAGATGTTCCACCTTCTTCTATGGTGCAGTTAGGTATTTAACTGCATTTATTTAACAGGATTCACAAAATCTGCAGACTAAAAGAGCATGTGCCACTCTTGTCCACAGGACACCTAAGAGGGATATGACAACTCCCTCAAAATTACTGAAGTTATTTTATCCAGAACCATTAATATTCTCTTGGTGAATCACTTCTCACAAACCAAACTGTTGCTGTCTTCCTCTTTTTCTTTACAGCACTGAGATTACCAAGTTCTTTTTAGAAGTTCACACTTCTTTTTTTTCCTCTAATTAGAGGAGATCTGTCTGTCCCAGCTGCAGAAAACTGCCTTGGTCATAGGTAATTCTGAAGTAAAGCAGGGACCCTGTCTGTCCAAAACAGTGACAGGGTTCTAATCTGAAAATCAGATATCATGCATGGCCTGTCCATATGCAGACTGTGCCTCCCTGCACTGTATGTCCTCCTAAACAAGTGTGCTACATCCAAACTATGCACCAACATTTGCAGTTCTTTGTCTATGCTGACCCTTAAATCTTTCCTCCAAAATGTTTGTGTGGATGCTAGATGTTACTAGTGTAGCACTTGAGTATCTGACCTCCTGGGCCATACATTTAGCACTTTTCTTTCCCTTTTTTAACCTCAGTGAATATACAAATACACATGTATTTATATGTATACAAATATGAGTTAATACTGCAGCTAAATGGGCATTTTTGGAATCTGTAACATTAAGTCTGGCTGATTCCATATACTACTGGTTTTGAGTACTAATGCATTATTTTTAATTTATGCGGTTATTTTAAAGCTCTGAATGAACCAAGACTTCAAGAGCAGTGGCAGTGGATAGAAGATAAAGGGGAAGCCTACCTCATCTGTACTCCACTTTGAAACTTTACTGGCTGGGATCCCAGCTACATTTGGCAGGAGCTTGCTCTGCTGTTCCCAGCGCAAGGGTAGGCCAGGGATTTGCAACTTGGAAGACACGATAAGCGGTTGAGAAAGAAGCCTCTGAGTGTTGGGTTCTTCAGTATCTGTAACAACAACAAAAGCAACAAAAAAAGAGCATTAAAACTCCCAGTCAGTGATTAGATCAGTCACAGGAAAAGAAGGTTAATTTCTATTGACATATATGGGTCTCTCTAAACCAGCTGTAGTTTCTTATACCACAATTGGAGGAGTATCATGACTCCATAAGTCTGACTGTGATTATAATGTCTCTCTATAAATGTAACTACTCCTACATGGAAAAAGCTTTTTCCAACACAACACAATTCTATGCCAACAAAGCAGCAGGCACACCACACCACAGGTCAAATAATTTAAAATATTTTGATACAATAAATCACACCCACATTTAACAGTGGTACAATAGTACAAAGACTAACTTAATACCAGGGTTTAGCTGTTGTAACATAATCAAAAGCAGCACTGCTCTGCTACAGATTTCCTAGTGATTCAGTCCCAGCCCACACAACATTTATGCCTCATCCACAACAAACTGTTTTTCAGTTCTTCTGAGGAAAAAACACAAATGTCTGCAAATTCCCTGCTCCCATTTTAACAGGATGTTTTATTTGGAAAAACAACATTTAACTCCTCTGTGCTGCTATGGATTTTTTCTGCAAGGTCATTCCCTTTGGTATATAACTTATCCAAAATGGAAGGAGTGAGCCCCCATGCCATCAACCCCCAAGGTAATATCCTAGTGAGAGGGTGGTTTCAAACACATGTAGCTGCTGCTGCTGTTGTCTGGAGAGCAGCAGCAATTGCAGATGTGTGTAGGGGGAAAGACTGAAGAGCTACACCTCAAATGATGTCAAACCCATATGACATGCATGTTCATTTAGATCTAGATCCACTGCAAATGCAAAAGCAATATCCCTGCTATGAGTTCAGCCCTGGATGCTTCCCCATTGCCAAGTAAAATTGTGGAAACTTTCTGGAATCCATTTCTGACTGACACAGCCAACAAAAAACCTATGCCTAATATTGTTTACTAACATGGCTTCTTGCAGTCACTCACAAATCCCCGTGATAGTTTTATTTGGATATCCCACTTGTATTACAGATCCATTCTATTTCCAGTTGTGGGAGGCTGCTACTATTCACAATTCTCCCTGTCCTTACTGCTGTAGTTTCCATATATTTGTGCCCACAATTTGAGCACAAATTCCTGTTACAGGTTTTTACAGGGGGACTGGTCTAGAATATATAATGGGGCCAATATAGGATGGGATTACATTTGCTTGTGTTCTGCTCCTCCAGCTTAAATTTTGTTACTTTCAAGACCTACCCTTGTTTTATATCAATGCCCATTATTCAGAAGTTGACTCTTAGGCCATTTAACCAGTATTTTCATCCTATTGACTGTATTTTTAAATAGACTCCTTAATTTTTTCCTAACATCATACTCTTACTCTTGAAAGACATTTCCTTAAATGTCTGTTTATACTTTACTATTGTTTCAAATGTTCCTTATTGCTTCTACTGCTACTATAAATCTCAGTGAGAAAGGAAAGTCTTGTTAGTCTATTTTACCAAACAGTACCAGTACCTTTATCACTGTTCCTTTAAATTCCCTCCCATCCTTACACCTGAATTTTTTCTTTCTAAAAAGGTCCTTAAAAGATTAAAATCTAAGTATTTTGCTTTTTTTTTTTTTGCTTTCCATTTGCAAAATACATAATACATTGATACAATGAAATAATTAGCAGGGCCTGAAAAAATATCTGATGTACTCCAATTTAAGTCTCAATTTGGAAGAAAAACAGTAACTTGAGGTTAGTCAGTTTCATCACAGAGCCACAAAGATCTACTTGAACCACATAAGCAAAGAAATAAAATCTGCTTGCCAGCTCCATGTGAGACAGCAGAGCCAGATGCAGCAAGTTCATGCATTTAAGCCTGACCACTCTTCTTCTTTGCTGACAATTTGCTTCTACATTCTTCTTCACATTTAATGCTGCCTTGCTATCCTTCTCCCGGCACTGTATCTCCCTTAATTAATCTCCTATCTTCTCAGTTTGTTACCTTCCAAGAAGCTCAATGGCAAACACTTCCTGGCATTAACAAACAACCATTAACACTATTCATTCTTTTCTCCATACTCTAGCTTCAAAAGTGCATCAAGGTTTTAAGCACAGGATTTGTGTCTGTAAAAAAAACCTGGTATGAAGGGGTTGTGATTTCTTCAGCTCCAAATAATCCTTTTCCAAAAAAGGCAAGATAGCAGTACATGTTTTATAAAGTATCAGTAGAGAACTGTCAAGTCAGTATGGCAAGACAGGCTGAAGTACAATAATGTAAGTGACATGCAGAAAAAACAGGACAGCAAGCACAAATACCAGTAGTCACAGTTCACAAAAGTCTGCACAAATGCAATTATTTTAGCTTGAGTTTTCCATGACTATGACAGTAAGAACTCAGTGATCCATTTCCATCTTGAAAAATAAGTATTATGGCACATTTAGACAAATAATGGTACAAAATTACGTGCATAAAATACATACTTTGTTAAACAATACAGTAAGAAAATGTTCGAATTTTACAAACATAATTATGGAAGACTCTACACAGAAATGCATCCTAAGTAGTAGAGCACAGCTTGTTGGTGAAACTTTACCCAAACAGACTATTCTGCCAAACTCAAAAAGCTTCACAAACTCAAGCCAGTCTCCTTAGAATAAAAGAACTGCAGACAATTTAAAATGTTCTGAACTATTTGAAATCTTTGGTATTGTGTTAGATGATTCAAAGTCAACATGAAAATGGTATGTTTCTATCCTGCTTAAACAAAATACTTCAGATGACCCAAACCTCTCTTTCATCTGCTTTAGAGAAATTCTTCTCTTAATGCTTCATTTTCTCCAGAATTCTGAACTACATCATGCTTCAAAACATTGTAGCAACTTGGAATTTTTTACATCTTTTGCACAGCTCTTGTAATAGACAGAATCTTTCATACTTCACACACTCTCCACAATGCCTTTAGATCTATCTAAAAAGTGCTGGCAGACAAATGATGTTTTAAGATTAAAAGAAATGTATTAGACATTAATAATTAAAATTAAAACATCATCTTAATTTTTTCTTTATGTAATGTCCTATTAGTCTAGAATAATTTCCAGGGGTTTATGATGATGACCTCACTCAAAAGGTAAGAAATGTATCCCTTGAAGAACTGCAGTTACTCAAGTCTAATGAAAACCTTGCAAATTTTGTGCTGTATGGCAAATTGCTGAGGAGAAAAACCTAAAAACTTAAATAAATTAATTATGATTATAAAGCAAAAGCTGCACTGAAATTATGCACTGACTCAGTCCAATAATTAAAGAGACTGACATACTAAGTTTCACACATGCAAAATAATTATCAAATGTAAGACTGTGATGTTCTGTATTTGTGCTGTATTCTTTCTAAACAATGAAGATAAAAATGAATGCTGAACAGCTACCTCAATCTGTCTAACTGTATCAGTGAACATGCCAGAGGTTTGACACTGCATTACACATAATCTCGCAGTATGGAAGGGACTTTTGGAGACCACATGATGCAATCTTCTGTTGAGAGCAGGCATGAGACTAAGTTATCCAGGACCCCCTCAAGCCATGCCCTAAATATTTCCAGCGAGAGAGGTTCCACCTCTTTTCTGGGCAGCCTATTCCAGTTGTTCTCATGGTGAGAAATTTCTTCCTTATGTTGAGACAGAATTTCCCCTCAAGCAAATTGTGTCCATTCCCTTTTTTGCCACCACTGTGCACTGAGGAGAGGGTTACTTCCACCTTCTTTATAACTAACTTCTAGTTACTGGAGGACTGTGACTAGACTCCTTCCAAGCCTTCCCTTCCCATATTCCTTTGATCTTTCTTGATATGTAAAATCCTTCAACCACATAATAAGCTTGGTTGTCTCCAGTTTCTAGGCAAAGTAACAAATTTTGCCATCCCTCAGTAACACCCAAGAAGAAAGGACCCATTCTGCATATGCTGGAAAGCATCAGATTGCACCACACTGAGGTCGGGCTTAGTAAGTTTTTACATGTTACATTGTAATGTGTAAAAACTTTACTTTTCTTTCAATACATGCTTGAAGCAGTAAGTGAATTTGTACCTTTACAATTCAGGCTGGTGTATCTGTTCTTAAAAGTCATGGAAAAGTATTGAAATAAATACCAGTATTCATTTTGCACTCATCTTAACAATTGTGATAAAGTTCTTGGCAAAGTCTTTGATGATTACAAGGTAAAGAAACACAAAGTCTTAAAGTGTTGCTGTAATGAAATTTTTGGACACAAATGATGAATTTGGAATACATGTTGAGATGCAGTTTCATGAAGAATTTTGAGAAATTTCATGCTCCTTTAGTTCTGTGGCTTTTCATACGAAACAAATGAAGTACTGCCAATTTACCTTTAATTTCATTTGAAATGAGCAGCTTATTTTCTGTTTCCTCTTCTTTACACTCTTTGGCCTTTATGGAATCCTTTGTTTGTAGCACTCCACTAGGGAAAATAAGATGTTAATTTTTTATTAATACATTGTAAAAATCACTAAGCATGATGACATCTCCTGCTAACAATGCTATTAACACACCAGGATTCCCACACAAAGGATGTCATATCTTCATAAAATAAAAGGAGAGGATCTAATTTCTGACTTACACAGATGGCATGACTACTGAACATGAATTTTGCAATGAAGGCTCAAGAGTAAACTAAGATTACACAAATTGTATCGACACACTTGACTTCACAACTGAAACTGAAAAACATACAAATGAAGACAGTGGAAGTGTCCACAGCAGAAGATGGGAAGAGTGAAGAACACACCTGCATCTCCTACAAAGTCTTATTTGTTATGCAGGTCATTTTCAGGAGCTCTCTAAAACGTCTATTCCTTTTTCTTTCCCCCAACTTTCATCCACCCCAACTCCTGTACTACACTGACACACTGTTGTACAGTTTTTAATCATCCCACTAAAAATATCTGTGTTGTTAGTGTTTTTGCATTACTTTACAAAGGAGCCACTCCCTGCTGCCTGTGGCTGCTCCCTCAGCTCTGCCAGCCCAAACATCTGCAAAGAGAGAATACCTTATCTCTATTCAGAAAAATGGGGCAAGAGAGGCAGAAATAAGAGAACTTCTAAAAGGGGGTTGTATTTGCATATTAAAGTCAGCCTGTGGAAGATTCTTTTCAAACTTTGCCTTCAGGAAGTTTTTTAAGCCTGGTGTCTTACAGGAATGAAGCTTATATGAACTAGCTGACATTAAATGCATATTTATTTCCTTCTGCTTTTAAGATCTTGGGAACACTTTGGCCAAATCCAAAGCATCACAGATGCAGAGGTCTCAGAGATAAGGACATAAATAACATTTTCTAAAAATAGGCATCAGACAGAATGATCTTAATGCCAGGACTACAAGAAAGCACACTGCAGGAACTCATGTCTTGCTCTCTACCAGAAAAGCAGCCAACAAGAACCCACATAAATGTACCACAGATAGAAAAACCAAACTAGAGCTAACACCTTGTTAGACATCAAGAGTGTCTAACTTCAGAACATAAATCCACAGAAGAAACAGACTTGTTTAACTAAATTGTTAACATTTATAATATTAAATAAAATTTATATATTAAGTACTGTTTATACTATTAAATCCAAGTAAGCATTTGGGAATAAATCAGCTAGGAGCTGAAAGATCACAGACATCAACAGAAATATTAATTTGCAATTAATTCCAAAGCCACCACCAATGCTTACTGTAAATTAAGAGAAGGAAGAGAGATCACCAAAACCTGTAAGGAAACATGTATCTTAGTATTTTCTTGAGGACAATTTTTAGGGCGACTTATATCCAGAGATTTAACCTCATTAGTTATATACAAGATAGTATCATGTATTGAAGGTTTTGGGGAAGGAGTTGGAAGATAAACCAGATTTTCTTTTAAGAGGTAGTACCATTTAATTCCCAAGCCTGTGTTCACTCTCCTTAATCATAAATATTTCCAGAGTGTAATTCCTATTACAGTTAAAGTCTTTAGCTACTCTTAAGATAGTAAAAAGGTACTTTCGAATTCAGATTGAATACGCTGTAGGCATGCAATTTTCGGCTTGAATTTAATCTCAGGAACGTTCCAGAGGGACAGACTGAAGTTTTTACAGACATATTTTGCAAATCAAAATTTTCTACTATAACTGTATGCCCAGGTATCTCTTGCTAGTTAAAAAAATCAGAAGAAAGAAAAGGCGTAAGTAGGACTGGAAATTAGCTGGGTACCACTTAAAATTTAACACAACAAAATAAATCTCATGGTTGACTTCATATATGGCTGGTTCCTCAAAGGCTTCTATGAAATGTATTACCTGAAATATGAAGATATATACGACTGTTCTGAGGTCAAACATAATTAAGTCCATGCTACAAGCTCAGCAGCTAAAAAGCATGTAAGCGTATGTACCTGTATCTTCATGTGTACTTTGAATACACACCTAAAAAAGATCCACTGGGTAGAGCAATAAACCAAATGTTCAGTATTCTATAACTCTAGCAGTTCATATATACCTAATACTGTGAGTACTATTTTTCATTCCTTTTTTTCAAATGAAGTTGATTCAACTAAAGTCCTCTCTCTAAGTCCACAGAATGTGAAAAGCTAGATGAATGCAGATAGTCATCAGCATATGCAAACTGTTCAAATACAACTTGCAAAACCTCTGGGTATTTCAAACTTGGCACAAGGCTGTTACTCTGAATGAAAATGACCCAATACAGTGAGCAGATAGCATATGAAAGAGTTATTTTAGGTCTTCATAAAGGCAGCATTTGTAGGTATAAAATTACATTCGTACACAGAAGTAGGGAAAGAGCATCTCAACTTCCAACAATTTCTCTGTCTTGTAGTATTTTCTCTCTCCTTTGATAAGCATTTCTTACTTCTAAAACACATTGTGACACTTCTTTCCTACTATTTCCAATATAAAGACAGATTAAGAACTTTGATCTCTTTCCTCATTGCTTCCAAGAGTTCCACTGACAAACCACTGTACTGCATTGCCTGGTAAACTGCATTTTGACCTGATTTTCTCCAAACAGCTCAGACTTTGAAAGGAAATTATGGTTACCCAGGTGCCTTCTTTTCTTTTACATCACATAACAGGGTCTTCTTGCAAGGAGATTTACTTTCTGCATCTTCCTGCTTGGCTGTTTCTGGTACAGTTTTCCCAGATGATCGATGGTGAGCTGAAGATTTCATACCTACGTGAGCAGGGCTGGGGCATTTTCTCTCACTGTTTAGAACAAATTAACAAAATGTTTAAAACTGAAAGCAGAAGAGTTGTTGTTCTACTTACTTTCTCTATAGGTAGAGAGTCATTAGTATAACAGAAGAAATAGAAGGTTTTTGTTTGTTTTAATGAATACATACAAGTTTCTTACTAGCCACCAACAAAACTATATACCTGGGGTTTTCAGAAATCACAACACAGAACTGTCTTCCCCATGGAATCAAAGGCAAAATGTTCAGCCAAACCAACAGAAGCAGAATTTGCCTAATGTTGTTTTCATAATAAGCTATCCACTTTCAGTATCTCTAACACAAGAAAACTCTGAAGTATCATCTTCCTCCTAGCCCTTCTTTCCCTTCCACAGTATACTGTTAAGCATTTATGACCCTTTAAAAATATTATGCAGTCTCTCAATTAGGACAATGAAAAAAAATAGCATTTGACACAGTCCCTGCCATGAAGAACACTGCACAAGTTCTGATTGGCTTTGCTGGGACAGTACCCAGGCTACCTGCCAGAGAGTATTTAGATTTCTCCAACTCTACACTTATAAAGAACAATCAAAACAGACACTTATGAAGAACAATCAAACCAGACAGCAATCTTTGACAGCTGAGTATTTTGGTTTTTAAAGTATGGAGCTGAAACTGTTTCTGAGACTGTAATTTAAAATACCATCTATTGAAAATACACGGTCATTATGAGGGGAACTAGAAAACATTACAAACATTCACATTTTCACATTTACACTACTGTATCCCTTGAAAAGAATGGAAAGACTCTCTCCTTTTCCTTTCCTTCTTAAATCCTGTGTATGCCCACAGCCCAAGAAAGCCCAAGAGTCAGTGTCCACAATTTCTGACAGAAAATCATCACCTGAGAATCCATCATCTTGATGTCACATCCCTTTGCTTTTTTCCAGTGCTCCTGCTAGAAGCTTCAGCTACAGACTTCAGCATTGTTCTCGCAAACTCACTCCCAGTCATTTGATTCCCCACTCCCACAAGAATGACAGAATTCAGAGTTGCTATTCTTCAAAAAACAACACTGATTTGCAATCAGGTGAATAAGGCCACCCCAGCAAAAAAAACAACCAATCAAAACCAACAACACAAATAAATCATTTTCTTAAGTGAAACCAACTGGCAAACAATCCACTTGAAATTCCAATTAACCACTCAGTAGTCTACATAGTTACATAGAAAATGAAACCAAACTTTTGTTAAATCACACACAGTAAAATCAGCATCAGCTCAGTGACCTTTTCAATATGCACTGATGAAATGACTTTTTCCCTGTTAATAAAAATGCAGATAAATAGGCAGGCCTTTATGAAATCATTCAGCTGTTATACAACTACAAACTACATTGCAGAACACTGAAACAAAGTACTGTGGTAAGTCATGGACATTGTTTGAATTGTAATTACTTGATTATGGGAGAGGTGGATCTTTCACTTGCTTCCACTTTCCTGTTTCTGGGGACAGGACTGGCTGCAGGCATCTCCCCGCTCAACCGGTCAGGTAAGAGGCTTTCCTTGTTCAGGTTCATCTCTGAATACGGGCAGGTGACTGCACTGCAAGTTGAAGAAGAGAAACATCTCCTTATTCTCATACACTTCACTGACTTCACTCAGTTTGAATGAAATTACATTGGAGACCTGTATTCCAGAAGCAGAAGCAATCAATTAATATGAAGATTAGAAAAAAATGCAGTAAGTAGTCATATTAATCCATTGATTAATAACTGCAGCCTGACTGTTTTTCATGTTTCATTTTGACAGTAACTTATGTAGCACAAATCGTATTAACTTATTTTACAGCACACATTCTAGAAAATGGCTTGATTGATGTTTAGCTTGCTCTCTCATTCTTTTAATGGTATTTTCTATATAATACACAGGGTCTTTCACCTGTAACCACCTCTCTCAAGATAAAATTATATTCCCATAGTTATTTTTCCTGCAAAGGAAAGTGTTTCTATTATGCAATGTTGTCAGAAGCTGCATTGCAATGACACAGTAAGAGGAATGGTACACATACTCTTACTGCAGCAAATGCCCCACCTTTGCATATGTCATTTTATGATATTCCATTAGAAGACTGTGCTATTTTCAGTCTTTCCTACAGAAAGTCATCTCACTATACTATAAAAAGAGAGATTTTGACACTGTGCTTTGACAATAACTTGTAAATATTACTCTAACAAATGTGAAAGTCATGAGCAGTAGGAAAGGGAAAAAGAGCAACACAAACCACACAGAACTAGGATTTTATCTTTAGAAAATTCGGTGCAATATTCAGCTGATTAGTCAGGCTACATACTCATGCCTCAAAGACAATATCCCAAATTCTGAAAGGTATATATGCCATGAGAGTGAATAACAACATGAGCAGGTTTTAAAATCTGTATTTAAGTTACAGGAGAGGCTGAACTACACATATTGCTCTATTTGTGGTTCATGAGCCATGACACTAACTATAATACAAAATTACACTTTCATATTCATCAGTTTCATTACAAGGACCTCTACAATGATAAAATGTATCCTAGGATTTTATTTATTGACATAACTACCTGCCTTTCCATAAACTACTGTAATGTTGTATTCATTTCCCTGATTGTTACCTGCATGATTCCCAAACAGAAATGCCTAATATAAACAAGTCTACCTTGACTTGTGCCCTGGTACCTCCAAATTACAAAAACCAAATAGAAAACCAACATATTTCATTATCATGTTCTTTTTTCAAAGTACAAAATACAAGAAAGCCTTTCGTTCAAAATGTGACATATATTCTCCTCTTCCTATACCAATGAAGTTTTGGACTCCCACTGTGTATGAATCAACTCCTATCACCAGACTGGACCACTATTAGTAATCTCATCAAAAAGTTGGTGGAAACCTACATTTCTCTCAGCACTGGTATAAAAGGGGAAAATTCTTTATGGCTACAGAGGCCAACTCAGTCAGTCCTTCCTGGAGTCCTTTGCTGGACTCAGGTGTCCAGCAAAGTCTGATTTTGTCAATTGGTTAATTTGAAGACAAGACAGTATCAACCTTTTCTGGTTCCATAGCTGTGCTGAATATGAATTATGGAGGAAAACATGTCAGCTGATTATGATATCTGCATTTCTAATCAAGATGAAATCCCTGTTTGAGGTGATTCCAAGCAGATGGTATTCACTATGGCCTGTACAGTGTTTCCAAAGGACATAAAGCCCTTGATCCATTCCTAGATCTACACAGAATGGTTATTTTGCCTTCTTCTATGGACCTGAGTGGCAGTTCCAGCACCTCCACTGAGATACAGGCAATATGAAACCAGAATTTTACAGAGCAGAATAAGATATAGGCAAATGAGTGACTGGACTTCAAAGCACTACATTTGTAATAGAGTATTTTTTGTTAATGAAAATGTTTTTAAAAGACATGGAGCAGAATATAGGACAAAAAGTTTAAATTTCAGCATTTAACTTTTATTTCTAATTTCTCTTAGGAAGATTTTGGCATTTAATTTGAGATTAATCTAGATTTATGCACCTCTACTTACATTTTTCAGTCTACTGTTTTTTTCTGTCTTAGGACTAGTCTTTGCCAGATGTCTTAAAAGAACAAAAAAAACCCCATGAACTGAAATATAGGGAAGAAATAAAGAACACTGGGAAAATAGGGAAGTTGTTTTATATTTCCAATTCTTTATATTGCTGCATCTATCACAATGATGTCTTTTTTTCCTTTCAAATGAACCAGATGTCAAGATGAAAGACATGGGCTTCTATTCAGGAAAAGGTTTTAAGGAGCAAATGCTAGTGGGATTGAAGTTTTTTGTGTGACAAACTCATACCACTGTGATGAAACAGAGTTATCGGAAAGCCAGGAATGTGTTGGTTCATCTCACTTCTGCCATTCGTGTAAGGCAAAATGTCATCTTCTTTTGGCTTCCTATCTTCACTGGGGTGTTCTGAGTCTTAGTGTTTTTAAACAGTTAAAGCCTTGACTCAGCGTAACGCAAAACACTCCCAGTGTGGTATTTAACCTGAGTTGTGTATTATTAAGCAAACCTTACACCACAATGAAATACATACAATACAGCACAATATAATCTCAGCAGGTCTTCTGTTTACCAACACCATTAATATATTTTAAATTTAAAAAAAAAAGGAAAAGAAAACAAGAAAAAGCCTTGAAGTTCAGTATTTCATTAGAACTTGCCTGTTTATATACCGCTTCTTCCTTTAGTATCTTCTAGAAAAACAGAAGTTGGATGACAATTCAGTTAACAAAAGTTGTAATATCAAGAGTACTTTAGAACACTAGAATTAGATGAGTTGTTGGTTTTTTTGTTTTTAATTAATCATTCCATTTACTGTACCATTTTTTTAGAAACTCCTTGCTAGTCCTTTGATGTTACTGTTACTTGAGGCAACAAATAGTACCCTCATGATTTCCACTGTTGGCTTTGTTTCAACAAAACATGACATGAATGAACCTGTGTATGAGTTACAAACTTCAGATCAATCAGTAAATCCTTCTGAATCTCAATACCTCCAGGCTCCCGTTCAGTTTAACTTCTCTACTACAAAGAATACAAAAATTAATCTTTTTATTCCCACATAATAGAAATATTTAATTTAATTTTAATTTAATTTAATTTACATAGGACTGTAAGTTTTAGGGACAACACATCTCAAAGGCTTAGAAGTCTTGGTGTTTAAGTTACTTAATATTAAATTAGGATTCTTAACTCTTCTGTCAACTTGAGCCTGGATTTCTGCTCCAGCTTGCAATTAGTCTTAGCACACTATTTTGAAAATACCAGAAGCTAACACAGCTTCTGAAATTATCAGATGTCCTTGACTTGGGGGTAACAAAGTCTGCCAGAGGCACAAAAGGAGCATGGCAAAAAGTGGAAGCACCAATCTGAAAACCTCTGCTATACATCTGACAGGGCTGTACACCCTCCAGAGCTGCTTCCCAGCTTTGAAACCAGTTTAGCACAAAGATATTTCATTATCATCTGAGCTGCTTCAGTAGGCTCAACCAGTGGTTCAGTAAACAAATATTCACACTAAAAATACGCAGCCCCTCTGCACATGAGAAAAATCAGCCATCTCTAAATGCTGAAGGATCAACATAGCAGAGCAATTAGTTGCCTGCTGTACACTTTGCATCCTACTGAAATGACAGCAGCTTGGCTGGTGATACACATGCCCATAACAGAGTTTTTGAGGAAGTGAGCTGCTGTTCCCAGAGTCCTGCATGGGCTGAGTGAAAACTAAGCTTTTCATTCCTGATTTTATCACATCAGGAAAGATCAAAAAAGGAAATACAATGCATCAATTTCTGCTTCTTACACAGCACTCTGATGATTTCCTGTAATCACAGGTCTGGGATTTAAGTTAACAGAGGTTTAACACAATCAGCCCTTTCCAGAACTGTCTGATGGAACAAAGATATCCAGATACCATATCCCATTTGTGGTTATTTTCCAAACGCTTTTCTGTCAGTTTTAAGATCTCTCTCTAGGCAAGCTTACACAATTATCTTTTCCTTCTCTACAGTTCAAGGGTAGTTAAGATAAACTGGGCTACTGATGGGCAGTCATAGACCCTAGTGTTCTCCAGACATCTGGATGTGATCTTCTAGCAGCATGCAAAGTTTCTGAAGTACAGAGTCCAGCTGGATTACTCATCCTCAGCTACACCTGACATCAGAAGAGAACATAAGCCAGGACTGTCTCTTAGCCTGAAGATGAATAATTATAAAAGAAATTTACTACTAAAATATTTTTAATACAGGCTATTAGTCTTTACAACTGCTGTGAATGTTTTCCAAACCTGTGTGAAGCCACAGACAAGTTTCCTGGATTAGCTATACTGGCTGGAAATGCTACCAACCCCAGCTCCTCATTGCCCTTCATGTGCAAGCACTGCCAAGGGATGAGGTTGCATGGCAGCTCCAGGAAAATTCATCCACATCTGCTCAAACTATCTGCCTTGATGGGCTAAACAAACAGATTGGACTAATTGATAGATTAGACTTAATCTAGAACAGCCTATGTCCTGATGACCATATTTACTGGTAGTGATAGGTGATTAGTAAAAGACTTCCAGCAAAATGGTCCTGGCAACATCTGGGGGAAGTATTATTTTTCCTGCTGGATTTTTGTCAAGCCATGTCTTTACTTCAGTTGACTTTATGAAAACATTTTTAACTAGTCTGGAAACAAGGGATACAAATGTTCTCTTTCACAATTTAGAATGCACGTTTATCATCAAAGCTTTTTCTTTTTTTTTGAGAAAGATGCTTTAACAGTCTGACTTAAGAGCAACTGAGAACATCTGGCTAGGGCCTATAACCTTATGTAAAAGATAAAAAGAAACTTGAGACTGGCACTGGAATCAGATGACAATTACTTCAGCAGATCCTATAGGAATGGATGTGACATCCTGCTGAGCTGTTGCCCATGTTTCTGCACTGCACTTCTATTACAACACAGCCTCCACCACAGCATATTCAGTTCACTTCAACTTACACATAACACATGTAAAGTTTCTCACAAAAATCTTTACTCCTGGGGAGTTGACTCAAAACACTAACGACCTGTTGACAACTTGTCACTTTGCATTATTCCTAAACTTGAAAATTACTGCATGCATTAAACATCAGAGAGCATACAATTCACCATCATAAATATACAGGTGATCTGCATAATGCTACCAACCAGCACATCAGATGCAGTTTCAACTGTGCAGCACAAAACCCTACATTAACTGGTGAAAGATACCAAGTCCTTATTAACATCAACTTTTCCAAAAACTAAATGCTTTCACCCCTCTACATAATTAATCACTGAGGCTTTCATCTAGTTCCTAAGGAACAAGCTCTCAAAATTACTGCAGAACTACTTAGCATTTTAAATTATCATCTTTCCTGCACACAGGCATTTTATGCTGTAGACAGACATTGTACCTCATCATGAAAAAAAAAGATAAGCATAGTTAAATAGATTTCAAGGTTGGTGAGATAAAAGAGCCAAGGTGCTACCTGATGTGGATAATTACATGAATTTCAAAATGTCTTTGTTAATTCAAGAGAAAACTGATGATGCAATGCTAGAATTTTTGGGGTGACCTGTGCCTTCAATTCTGTAGACTCTAAATAAAAAATGTAATTATACTCCTCAAAATGCTCTAGAACAAAGCACATCACTACCAGCACAAAATAGCAGACTTAAAAATGTTATTTGCTATGGAACAGCAAATACCTGTTTTATGACCAACAAAACCTCTCTGGTTTTATTTTTATCTCCTAGAACTATCACTTAATGTGCAAATAATAGGATTGCTAAGACTGCAGTATCAAGAAAACACAATAGACTGCCATGAGCTTATTTCATTTCTTAGTATTCAGGATGAGTAAGTATAACAACTTTAAATACCATGGAAAATCTAGTTACAAAAACAAAAAGCTACATGAACTAACTAGACAAACAGCTCTTATTCATCCCTTTCCTGTGAAACACTGTAAATTTTAGTGCCAAAGTTTACTTAGAGAGAACATTATAATTGAAAAACTTTCCTGACACATTCACTTAAGGGGCTTTTTTTTCTTTTTTTTAACATTTCAGCCTTGGGCTAAGGATGGGTATGTTCACCCAATTCTAAGGAGCTGAGATAGCACAGGTAAGGAAGATAATACTCTGAATTGGAAGTCATCGCTTTATAGATTAGATGCATTAATAAATCATACAAGACTCAAGTCTACTGGAACATGAAATAAAGTGGGTTTCAGCTGAGCAACCGGGGAGCTTTTTAGGCACGGCTGACTTCATATTTGCAGTGGACTAAGTAGAGGAATGGAGGAGGTTATCACATGCTAACTGAAGGATGGTAACATCTTAAGTACTAACTTGACTGTAAGGAGTTAGCATAGTGCCTGAGTTGAACAAAGCTGCTCAAAAGAGAAGGTAGAAAAACTGAAAAAAAAACCCAAAAACCAACACAGAAGAACATGGATTGAAACAGGCAGAAGGAAAAGGGTGAGAAGAATCTGAAAGCCAGCAATGTGGCATACTGTGTCATGCTAGACCACCACCACAGCTCATATTAAAACGGGTTTTGTGACTGAAGGTACCGTAGCCATCTGCTTTCCTGTACAAACATCACGAATTCTTCTGCCTCCTCACAGCACAAACACAATGCCTCTGCTGCAGATAAGAAGTTCTTGCAGTGACAGATGCCTTTTGGACATTAAATATGTAACAACACAGTGAATTTTGCTGGTAGTTATCTTTTCTAGGGATGAGTCAAAGCTACAACCAGTGCTAATATGCCAGCAACATTTTGTGGCATAATTGTGGATGAAGGGGCATAATTCTGCCACCAAAAATATAAAGAGATTGCAAAGCTAACTTTTGAATAATGGTAGTTCAATAATATGCTTAAAAAACATGAGTAGACAAATAACCAAAGAGCAATCTTCTAGCCATACAAGAGCAGAAAGCACAGAGTGCTTTGAGGATCATATGATTCTATAATGGAAAAATTCCAGAAAACTTCTGGGAACCCTAATTGGCAAAAAGGTTAGAGGATCATACTTATGATACTTAATGCTCAACATGTTACATTACTTGTCATTTGTTACTTAAGTAGTTATGATTCACAGAGTATTGTAAGTATATTTTTAAAAATACATTTTTTTCTTAATAGATGTTTCCTATTTTTTCTGTCATTGTCTCACCACCCCCCATTCCATTCTCCCATGACAATGTCAACAGTCCAGAAGAACCTGGGATGTCCACATTTCTGTATTATATTTCAGAAGGTGTTACACAAAAGGATTTTTAGAAACACTAGGTACAAACAGCAAGCTGTTCAGGTTGTCACTTGGGAACATATGAACTGGAATTAACTTCTTAGCATTTTTCCAAAGCAACAAGCAAATCCTCACCTCTACAAATCAAGCAGAACAAAAACATCCAAGCCATAATAAAATTAGTGCCCTCCTATTTCAAAAGGTTCCTAAGTTATTGCTGTATACCTATGTGTATGTAGCATTTTGCAATCTGAACAGCAAGCTGAGGAATCCTCATAGGAACAAAATACAGAGAAGCTGCATCTATCAACTGTGACAAAAAATGATATTTGACAAATCTTATCTCAGCATACCCTGGTGAAACGAAGTTACAGATTGCTAATGTTTATTTCAGCACGCTCACCATGGCAACTGAAACCGTCGCATATTTAGGTTTACAAAATTTTGTATTTTTTTCCAGCTTGGATCTGTTTTCTTGTGAACAGCAACTCAAAAAACCCACATGTGCATACATCTCTCAATTGAGAGAATAAAATTATAGTTTCATAGCACATACCTATGATGACCAATATGTCTTGCTCTTTTAATGTGCCCAACTCCTTTACATCCTGCTGTGGGACACCCTCCATGCTCTAAAGCTTCCACCAATTCCAAGGGACCTGCATGTCAGGAGAAATTGCATATGAGATTTAAAAAAAATACCTGATCTTTACAAGTTATACAAATATGCAGGAATACTAAAGTCTCATAGTAAATATGAAGAAGAAATAAGTAAACAAAATCTAATTTTGAAGTACTTTAACTATGCATTCTGCAAAAACATGCATTCAAACAGAGTAATCCACTGGAGAAATAATTTTGTTCTGTGTGAGTACATCTTTAGAGGAGGGCTACCTCTAGATAGAGAATGCAAATTTTCAAGGAATTGTATGACTTGAAGTTTCTTTCCTATTAACTACCTGCAGCTGGAAACTGGTTATTTTGCAAGAGACAAACTAAGTTATCCTGCTGTTCCTGAAGACTAGGATCTCACCGTAATGGGTAATGACCTTCTCCACTTTTAGTTCAAGTTTTCCAATAAACAAGATGTGAAAACAAAGGCTGAAAATACTACTAAAAAGAACAAGTCATCATGACATATATTACGTATTCCCTAGTCTATGTGTCTATCTGAGTTTTATCAACCTGTTAACGATGCCTGTGGAGACATTAACATATATAGCTGTCAAAATTAGCTTTGTCTCAAACAAATTTGTACATCACCCATAGTTCCACAGCAAGTGAGAGACACCTACTCCTGTAAATGAAACTGGAAACACCTGCTGCACACCTGCAAACATGTACTGTCTCTCTAGTACTGGTTTTAGCTGGAAAGTGCATGAATTTGTATCTCCCCTTACAGATAACAACACTCACATAAAAAGCTCTATTTAAATAAATATTCTGAGATGAAAGAGAAGATTCCTGCTCACAGATAATGAAAGATGGAGAATTACTCCCCATAATTAGGACAGTCAAAAAGCATTTTTAAACAAATGTTCCACCTATGCTAACGTTACAACGCTATGATGAAACTGAAATTCAGTGACTTTTGTAGTCTTTAAAATGGTGCAACAGATAACAGAACAGAGATTTTCTCTTTTCTAACTTAATGCAAAATTGGTATCTGTAACAACAAAAGTTAGTGGACTCAGAGGAAGAGTAAACTTGTTAGGGATGCTCTTGCAAAGGAAAGTCCTGCCTCACTGATGCTCTTGTTTTGCAAAAGCTAGTTCTCTCTACAAATGTTCTCACTTAAAATATTCAAACTCTAAAAATGTAATTTAAAAGAGCAGCAACTGACTGTCAATACTTCTGCAACTGCTTCACTGCTGCTTGCATCACTATGATATGATATTAAAAATCACACAAAGATATGGCTCTTATCTCCCTAACCGGTATCAAAAAGGTCATAATCCATCATCATGACTTCACTAATTCTTAAAGAGAAACACCATGACTACATAAGTATTTGGATCATAAGACCATCACGATGACTGTTCTAGACTAATATTACTAACATCAGATAGCATTCACACAAAGCTTCTGATTTTAAAGGCAGTGATCTGGACCACATCATTAAAAGAACTATTTTAGAGACTGAAGAAAAAATAGTGTCTTGAAATATATTTTCTTTTTTTTTAATTGTATTTACATTATAGTAACTGTCAATAAAACTGTCTATTAAAGAGCAAATCATTACTGACTGTTGATTTTGCACTGTATGTCACATTTATAATATTTTGCATATCCTAGCTGCCACTCTTCCATGGTCAGTGCTGGAAAGGAAAAAGCATGGTACATGTGCCTTTTAATGTCATTACATTACAATATGGGGGCTTACTAAGTGGGGGCTGAAGAGGGTGTCCAGTTTTTGTACACCAGCCTGCAGGATGAATATCAGGACTATCTACATCAGTCCAATAATCATAAATACTATCCCAGCCATCAAAATGGACCTAAAATGAAAATAAAATAAAAAAGGAGAACATTAAATTTTAGATCAGAAGAATTATCTACAAAATCAGTTTCCCTAAGTAATCTTTAAACATTACATGTCCATGGGAGAAGTCACTTTAAGAGAACTATCAATGTTACACAAAAGAACACATGTACATTAGATTCTGGACCCACACATAATCTCACTGAAGTAGAGAGAGCTGTCATGGTTGCTTACTATGTCTTGCATCATTAGGCTTAGATCCCAAGAATAAAGCAAGACAACTTTAATTCTCACATTAATACTTAAATTAAGCATGAATTTCTATCTTTCTTCTCCAGAATAAAAAAATTTTGAATTTCCTGCAAAGCATTAACAAAGGAATAAAAAAATTGCATTTATCCACAAAAAAAACCAAGCAAAAAGCCCCCAACAATTTTACTGAAGCACACTGTTAGAAGTAGTAATTTTCCTACAATCAGGCTATAGAGGATAAGGAGTTGAAACCAAAGAGAAAATGAAGTATGTGACTTCCCAGAAAACCACTGATATGGGCCATGCATGCATTTTTTTCAGATAAAAGCTAAATATCTTCAAATCTTACTTGACCTCTGTACTAGTAAATAGCTCGGATCTCTCATGTGCACGTGTGTATGCAGATATACAGAGATCCATACAGAGAGAGCTCTTTCAACAGTAGCTACAGAATCAAATTACCACCCTAGAAGTTACCAAATCCTGTCCTTTTAATAAATTAGATCGGGGGGTGTGTGTGTTTTGGTTGTATTTTTTGCATGATTAACCTAAAGTTTGGATGGAAAATGTGTAGGTGTGAAAATACTAGTTCTGATAACTTTCTACCACCAGTTAATTCTAATTCAAAATGAAATGTCAGCTGCATTTCCTGCTTGAAATACCAGGTATGCCTAATAAATCTGTACGAATTGCAAACACAAATATGTCAATCTAATTGGATAACCTGTACGTGGTAGCTCTTCTAACAGTTCAGGGCTTCAGCAAGTAAACATTTTTGCACAATAAAATAAAAATAATTCAAGCAGAAAACTTCTGGAAAATCGTTACTTCCTAAAATACAGTATGTGAGATCTAAAGTCTGTAATTAATATGAACTTCAAAAGCACAGCAGATCAAGGTTATTTTTTGGTATCTCACATCTCCCTCCTTGAAAGTTTATACAGACAGATCCAGTTACACAGGTCAAATATTTTATGGGCCCTAGTATAAATACTGTAACAGCCTTTCTACATTTTATATTAAACCACTGCATTTCTTGATTAAAACCACATCAAATCTTCTCAAAGCAATTTTCCAATGTATTCAACTTTGCTCTCTAATTACCTACGTCAGCAAATTTCACTAAGAGTATAATAAAAAAAACCCTTCCAAAGGAATTATATGTCTATTATCAGTGCAAAGGATGAGCAAAAGCTTAGCATGAAACACCAATGCGACTCATTTCTTCCTGCACTTAATTTTACAACTAAAGGATTTTGGTTTTACAAAGTCACTCAAGCAGGAGAGTACAGTAAGGCAGAGAAACTTACTTTTACTCTATAGTCATCAGTATCTACAATAGTTGCTACTCTGATAAATACTGGATTTCTCTTGTCAACCACTTCAAGTTTCATGTTTTTCTGAAAACCATGAGAAGGTTTCTAGAAAAAAAGAATGGTATTATGTGAAACACAAGAAAATCTCAAAAATCTCACACAACAATTAAGTTTATTAAAACAATAGAAAACTTTTTGCTTCCATTTTCTCAAATCTGCACATCCCCCCAGCAAATCCAAGTATAAAAAGACCATTTAAATCTGTATTAATAAACTAGAGAAATAAACTAACTACTTTGGGATTCCAGGTTTTCCATTTAAGCCTTCAAAGTAATTAGAGATCCTTAGCTTAAATCAGTTGGGTTTTTTCCTAAATTCTCCAGAACAGTTATTCCAGAGATTTTAGCCAACAGTTTCAATGCAGCATTGAATAAAATACTACATACCAGAAGTCTGACATGTCTATGAAATTATCTACAGAAAACATACTTATGTTTTTTAGTATGTATTTTCACTTTGTGGATCAAACATTCTTTTTCAGTCTCCTACTGAAAAGATAACTAATCCAGGATATAACAGTAAATATTCAGAATAAACAGGACCACATATCTGTTTTGCAATACTATTTTTTGAGTATCAGATTTTATCTTTGACATCTACAGTTGTGAAGTCTAAAGCAAAAATTATTTCCATTTTAAAGGAACATACGCAGATGATGTTATGTGGTGTTGGGTTTTAATTTTAGATTTGTATGAAAATAACACATCTGTGCATCTAAGACTTTCCATAATATTGGTGCTTTTTTCCTTAGCTGCAGCTTAACAAATATATTTCCTCCCAAAATACAATATAAAATACTGTGACTGTCTCAGGAAGACTTCACCCAAACTCAAACACTCTCACCATTTTATATCCACTAAGTCTGCTTTCCTAGTCTCTATCACAATGGTTACCATTATTTTGTATATGTTTACCATTATATTAGTACAGGAATCATAAAATCACAGAATGGCTGTGGTTGGAAGGGATCTTAAAGATCATCTATTTCCAACCCCCTTGCATGGAAAGGGACACCTTCCACTAGACCAGGTTGGTCAAAGCCCCATCCAACCTGGCCTGGGACATTTCCAGGGAGGGAGCAGCCACAACTTTCTTGGACAACCTGTTCCAGCATCTCACTACTCTCAAATTAAAGAACTTTTTCCTAATGTCTAACTCTAATGTTCTCTCTTCAAGTCTGAAACCATTTCCCCTTGTCCTCTCACTACACACACATATAAAAAGCCCTACCCCAGCTTTCTTGTAGATATTGGAAGGTTGCTATCAGATCACTTCAGAGCCTCCTCTCCTCCAGGATGAACAGCCTCAAATTCAAATTCATAGGAATCAGGGAAGGGACTTTGTCCAAATATGAAACCAAAGGCAGAGCACAACTGACCCTCAATCAGTCATGCTCTCCCTTCTCTTCCTCCTCCCCTCCACGCTCGAAGCCAGATGGCCTTGTCTAAACTACCTTTTTGGACCTACATCATCCCCATGGTCTCTGGAACAGTGTTGAGCTATGCCAGCTAGCACTCTCCCAGTTTAATGCTGTCAATGCCTGCACATTTGTGGCACATCCTGTTCAGTTTCCCAGTGCAGACAGAGTCAGATGTATTCCGCAGGCCATAAGTGGGACATTACCACTGCTACGCCCCACTGCTGAACACCAGAGTGAGATATTTAAGCATGGATGCTCTGAGACAAAAGGAAAATGTTTGCTTTTAGCTGGATGTAGTCAAGGTCACAGACTTCCATTGTTTTCCCAAGGACTACAGCTCTCAGATATAACCAAATACCTTCCTAACCCCTACTCTGAGTATTCTTGCTCATAAGATTGAGACACAATTTAAACAATTTCGGGTGATAAGCTGCAGGCCAGTGATAAAAATCTGGTGATCTACTGACTCCAGGAACTGTTAGTAGCACCAGAGTTCTGTGGTGCTTTCATTATGCCAGCTCTTCACAAAATTTTATTCAGAATTAGTGACCCTAATCTGGGAAGCTGAGACAAACCAGTTCACTTTCTTCACTGAAATTCTAAGAGTTCAAGCAAGATGGGCATTCAAGCAAGATGGGCATCACTGAAGAAAGCAGCAAGCAAAAAGATGTATGAAAAGCCTGTTGTCAAGTAATAGGCTTGTTAAGCATAGAAGTTGCCTGTGCCCTAGTGACAAGCTCACAGAAGATATGAAATACAAATTCATATCTTTCACTACTGAAATATATGAAATACATATTCTCTCCTGGCTACTACCAGAGACAATGGCAACAAGCCTGACCTCCTACAGTGACCTAATGGCTCACTGTATTTTACTGCACCATTTAAAATATATAGATAGAAATACATATGGTCAAAATATGTTATGATGATTCAGTAGCTTCCTCATTATTTCTAATAACTAAGCAGTAATTTCCCATAGCAAACTACATTCATTAGTAATATTTTGCAACATTTAATCCCATTTATAATGATTAAAAATAAAGTAATAGTGAGTTATAACAAGTCTCTGATTTTTTAACAGTGAACTTCAAATTTGCATGAAAATAAACAACCTATTATGCAACTAATTAACTGGATACATTTAATGACACAGGAATACCATCTATGTATGCTCTTCTTAAACTCATTGATCAGATACACTTTAAAGCATGAAAAAAATCTAAGCATTTTCTCACCACTTTAAAAGCCCTTGCAGGTGCAGGTAATGAACTGGTCTCTTCCAAATACTTCTCCCAGGAAAAATGCTTAGCATGTGGATAATCTGGCACAGAAGAAATATAAGCAAAATTAAACATTTCAGTGCAAAAATTCAAACTGATGTCTAATTTACAGAATGCCTAACACTGTTATAAAACTGCTACGATTTATGTTTCGGATTCATAACATAATTACAAGAAATGCTGTTCTAGACTGGTTCTGACACATTCACCATGTAGGTTAAAAAGCCCAATGATCTTCTCATACACAACAGTGAGAACTCAGCAGAAAAAAAAATCACAATAAAAATCACAATGATTCAAATATGAGAACGCAAGTAAGGTGGTCTGGAAAAATCTGTCCACCTAATTAAAGAAATTCATTCAAGTATTACAAGCCTAATCCTCTTGATCCTGTATTTTATAAACAGTAATGTACTGGCAAACAATCTAATCAGTGACAGCTTTGTACCACAGAGAGCACACCTGACTACTTGCTATTCTTTTAATTAATTTGTTTTAACTAAATTTTTGAAAAAATACCCTGGACATTTACTAGAAGAATAATTTACAGATATCATCAAAGATGATGTTGCTTCTCTCAGGAAGTGCCCTGTTTCCAAACATCTTATGCAAGAAACACAGCTTTGTTCTTAAAAAGGCTGTCCTTCACCTTTAACTTGCTGTAGATGTTTAACTGAAGTTTAAACATTATGGTTAATAACCTAGACAAGAACAAAACCAACTCTGATTTGATTTAAACGGGATTTCACTGAATAATAGGCTGTAATTAACCTCCTGACAGATTGCTTTCAACTTTTCAAGATTGCTGGCTATTAGAACTTCTGTCAAAGTTGGTTTTAAGTAATTAAATTTTCCCATATTCTCAGACCACGAGATGATAGCAATTTCTGCAACAGGGCATTTAGATAATCCAGCCATACACAACAGTCCTGAAAAACACTGGCCTTATGTTTTTTATTAATTAACACAATTCCATTCTTCTGTATCATCTCTCTCATTGTATGTTCCTCCTTCCAAAGAGCTCTTACACTGAGTTTGATCCCATGATAACCTAAGTGTGAGGAACCAATCCTCAGGATGTGTATTCTGGGAAGTGGTGAGAAACACCATTTACACCCTCCAACAAAACAAAAGGACTGCCAGACAAAGGACTGGCTGGTGCCTAAGGAAATGGCCTGCATATGGGGACAATGACAGAGATCAGGACTGAGGAGTGAAGTGAGGGAAGGTCTGCTCCAATTGTTCAATAGGAAATGTCTCAAACTCAAGGAGGGCTTTGGGAGTTTCACTGACACCAACCCTTCCCTGGCTGGCTGGATCCAGGACTGGTGATTTTCTGTTATCTATCTCTCTCAACTTTTCTTCTTCTACTCTCTTGCTTTCTCTTTCCTGAAATCATTAAGTAACACAACGCTTACCACAATTTTTTCCCTGGTTTCACAGCTTGGATGTACACGTATTGTGACTTTTGTGATCTAAACTATCAGCCTTTCAATGACTGTGCAACCTGAGCATCTATAATAATCAGCTTTTATGAGCTACTCCTTCCATAGTTCTAATTAAATCTTACATGTAAATACAGATCTTGAGTGTTGTTTCACCTTAATCCAATCAAGGGGTATCAGAGAGTCGAACATACCATAACATTTAAGTCACTTTTCCTGGGAGGGCCAGGTCTGACACAGTAAGGTTGGATCCCAGCCACACCTAGGCTCCTCTCTGAGGAGTTTAGAAAGCAAGGGGATCCAATTGGTGTCTCCCTGGATACCCTTATCCAGGTCTTATCAGTAAGGCAATCTTCTCATCAACTTGCATATTTAGTTCACAAGGTGTTTTTCTTATGCAACGTTCTCAGACACCTGGAATTTGTTTTATCACCATTTTTACAAAGTGAGTCTTGGAGTAAGTGAATACCTTCAGCCCAAAATAGAAACTTGTTCAGATTCCAAGGGGTATCCTCATGGGCTGATGTCTCTTTACTAAAGAAACATATGTGGGCATACTTAATGTCTAACATCTATTGTACTTCTACTTTTAATATATTATGTCCTGTAAAAAAGTCTGTAACTGCCCTAATACTGATTCTTAATTACAGAAATAAACATTCAGAAGAGGTAATAATAAGCTTTTTGCAGTTTTCATGCTGCTAGCATATCTCCTTAAATCCTTCAGATGTCTAATAAGATACAAACCTGGTGGGGTGATGAGAGTTCTTTTATGTTCTTTACACCATCCAACAGGATGAATATGTGGGCTAGCTGCCTCACACCTGGAGGGGGAAAAACAAGAGGATTGATAATGCAGGTCTTCAAATACCCTATTATGCTCAGAAAGCAAGACATACAAGAAGGATCTAACAAATTCTAAGCAACCTATGACATCTTAAACTTAAACTGCAAACATAACCTGAAGATACAAATGCATTTAAAACAAACCTGTTATCACCTAAAGAAGCATAAGGATTTAAAATTTAATTGGAATACTAAAAAATCAAGCACATGAAGTTAGTAGTAGATCTCCATTTAGAAGCTGTAATACTGGATCTGAAAAAAATCCCATACAGTCTCTTCATAGAAACATGTTGGCTGGTTTCAGAAGTAATGAACTCTGTTCATTACAAGAACACAGTAATCCCATTCAAGACAGATGGGATTTTGCATTGCTAAGACCTAAGACCAAAACTTTAAACCAAAAGCTTAAAGACACTGATTAATGATTGAAGTTGCACCTGGAGACAGATTAGAAAATCAAGCATAAATGCAATGCACTGCAAATTACAAGTAAAAATTCAAAACCAGATTCTGAGTAGTCTGAATGGAGCTATCACCATGTTATAATAAACTCAGCAGCATATAAGCAAAGTACACCTGAGAAACACTGCAATTAAAAAAGAATAAAATAGCATTTTAGACCCCAAACTGTCTGAAAGAATCCAGAACTAGGGATCCAAGACTGCTTTAAAAAAGATGAACAAACAGTCTTCATCAAGACAGTAACACCTTCCCGTATTTTCTGTCACATACATCTGATCTTGCACTAGTGCTACTGTCTGTGGCATGCCACAAAAACCACAGAAGACTAACAGAGGCTTTGTCCTTTTCCTTCTTCACAGTTAATGAACAAGAGGGGCAGCACTTGTTTCTTCTATCTTTCTCACATTGTAGTTTCCCACACAAGAACTTTACATGGATGAGGTACCCTTCTGCACTGGAAGGACAGAGCCTCTCACTTGCTGAAATGTTTTGAAACAAAGTCCACAAATGATTTCCAAAAGTTTCTTGAGTCAAATTTGGGAACAAAGACCCACATTCCTGAGTCACTATCATATCATCAGTATTAATATTTAAAATAATGAGATAGGTCGGTAAAACCAGTTATCAGGTCAAACCTAAATGCATTTGTTCTGTTTTTCTTTTTGAAGCAGAGTCCAAACACACAAAAAGCAAATGCCACTGCATACAGTTCTTGCTTTGAAGATTCCAGAAGAAGCAAGTGACCATGGTTTGTTACAATGTAAGATGCACTCCTGGAAGATGCTCTGACATTACAGCAATGAGAGTAAGCAGTCATGTAGCTGTGAGCACTACACAAAACAGCACTGCAAAATAGCACTATAAAACATCCACAGGGTTTTGATTTGCTTTAAAAGAAAAAAAACAAGACAGTACAGATGAGCCTATAAGAAATTTACGTAACCGTGGTGGCCTCAGGAAAAAAAAAACCACACAAAAATATCCCTGTTCCAGCAAAACCATGTCACACAATCCATCTATACCTACTGTTTTCACACAGGCTCTTAGCCTCTAACAGTCCATTTAACAATAAAATGTAGAGATCAGTAAAAGCCACACACAATTTCACATAAAACTATTACACTTTAATGTGTGTTATTTCATGGACTTGTTACCTAGTTTGGAAGAACAACAATAGTCTATCAGACTAAGTCCAAGACTTGTCAGCTGGAATGCTAAAGGCTACTCTGACTTTTCATAAGCAATTTGCCATGTCCCAAAGCTTTTTATCTCCTTTGTTCTGAAACAGAAGGCAGATCACTCAGCTCATATGCTTCATGAAACAGAATGAAACATGAATTGTGAAGATGCTTGCTAGGTCAAAAAAGGTTACCAACACTAGCAGGAGCTGAAGAATTGTGCACCTCCAAACCTAACCACCCCTGGCCTGCAGCAGAGCACCACCACCTTCCACCATGCTATGAAGTCGTGACACTCACATGCTCAACTTAGAAAGGCTATGACCATGATGCATGGCCCTTGTGATCCATTTTTTTGTTGTGTGAAAACACAGACAGAAAAAGCCATCATTCCCCATACTGAACAACGAGGCTAATCTGGGAAGCTGAAGCAGAGCCAAAAGCAGCAGAGTGGTCCAGGTGAACCCATAAGAGAACATGCAGGACAGAATAAGCAGCTGCTCTGATAAGCTACAGACAGATCAACTGTATCTTAGAAAAGATGTCAAAATAGGGAAAAGCCACATGATGTAAAAGGCCAGGAAGAAGTTCTGCAAGAAGGAAAGCCAAGGGCAGCTGACAGTGTGAGCCCCTGGAGGGTGCATCACCCTGCATGAAAGGAAGATGTGTGCAGTTCAATAATCCATAACTCACAGCAGGACCATGAGACACAATGGGAGAACTGCTATGGAAGATGACTTAGTATTTTTCTATTGGTCACTTTCAGCTTTCTTGTTAATTACTCACAAAAATCTGTTTTGTATATACAGCTCATTAAATTCAGATCAAGAGAGATGGATAATAATGCTGGCTGTTAAAAAAATGAATATTTGAGTCTTCTGAAACATGTTTTGCCAAATGGGTCTCCACCTGAGGGTATGGACAGAGTTTTTATTAAGTAACAGCATACTTTTTAAACTAAACTGTATGTGTTATACTTGTTTGGTTTTGAAAAGATTTTAAAATACCTTTTGTTGTTTGTTTTTCACTTTATTAAATAACAATAAATAAGTAATGAAAATGTTATCTATCAAAAACATTAACACACGTTTTATTCCCATGTATAATAATATGCTCTCAAGAATGCTACTTATACAACTTCTTCATTGTGAGATGTCAGTCATCTAACCACGCAAAAAAAAAAAAAAAGAAAAAAAAAAAAAAAAAAAAAGAAAAACATAGAAACCATACTGCAGCCCCATCTAGTGCAGAAGTGAGAATACTTCATCACTGACAATAAGTAATGCTGGTATTACTTTAGGTCAGGACTTCCCAAAACACAGCCCATTAGATTATGACATGCATCCAGAGGTGGTATAGCAAGCTGTATTACCCTATTTTCTTTTAAAAATGTGGTAAGATAACTGCACTGTTATTTGCATAAAAGTGTAGAGCTTTAGGCTCAGATACTGGTCCATTAACAATTTAAATAGTTAAAAGCATGCACTGTGACTCGTGGTTCTCTCAGACTGCTCTATCTTCTTTTTGGCATAATATAACCCCTTCAAAAAGATCCTTTTTGAAGAGGGAGTGAAGAAAAGTTAATTATCTCAAAAAGGAAACAAGCAGAGTACAACTTGTAAGGACTTGGCTGTTAGTAATGTAGCAGCTGCTGATGGAGAACAGAATTGGCCTCTTATTTAGTCTCACACCAAAATCTAGTCTGTTCCAAAACTCACACAGGTTGGAAAATGGTTCAGAAAATAAAAAACTGATTTGTCTTCATGTGGCACTTTAGAGTTTTTTCTATGCAAAACGGACAGGTGAGTGAAGCATGGGACACTACTTTCTCATACTTCTGGTAAACTGATCCCATATGTTGCCTGTAGCACCACCTTCTCTGCAGTGGAGGTTCAGACCAAGCCATAGATGAGGGCAGCCTCATTCAAGCAGCCTCATTCAGCTAAATTCAATAATTTAGTTCTCCAACAGCTTGGAGATGTAGCCCATACCATTATTTCAAGAGATGGACTCACCAAATTTTGAAGTTACATAGTAGTTTCATATTATTCTTACTTACACAGTGCCTAAGCAGTCATAAAATACAGATCAAGAAAACTTTATAGATTTATTTTTACAAACTCAGCTATACAATTAAGTTGCTATTGCCAAACTCAAGACATGGGCTTACAATGCTCTACCTGTTCTGCAGTAACTTAGTCTTGAAAGAACGAACAACATGTAACTCTGCTGTAATGATCTTCCAAAAGAAGATGCAAGTGCAAAGAAACCTGCACTGTGACAGCCAAAGCCTAGATTTCCTTCAGAATCTTCACTCCTGCAGTATGTCCTGCTTCATTCACTGACTTCTGTATAGCTACACAAAGCCCTTCCACCATGCAACATGCCAAAAGGTCATCTCTAAAACACGTCAGGACAACAAGATCCAAAGTTTCAGAGGAATGTAGAACATGAGACTAAACCCAGGTTTTGCCTCTATCCTGATGCCTCAAAGAAGATGGCTAAGGTTCAATCCCAACAACATGAATGAATCAACAACCTTCTGAAAAAAATTAAGCCTTTCTTTCAATTTACAGCTACATGTAAACCTAATTCCAAATCCAAACAGTGACATTATCATGGTGCATATTCTTCACTAAAGATGCCAACCTCAGAGATAACTACATAATTGAAATGAGAAACTGATCCACAACTGCAGATGTAGCAGCACACAGTAGCACTCATTTAGCACATTTTCTGGAAATTTTTTATGTGCCACCTGACATGGGAAATTTGATTCCTCCAGTCTGCCACCAAGACACTTTGATGGCCATGATTATATATCTAGCAAAAGCTGGGATGGTAACTGTATTGACAGTCAGGAAAGAATCACAGAAAATAGTGCTTACAGCTAACATATTTTTGATATGTCTCACTTGGATACAAAACAAAATATCATACCAGTAATCGTAACTCTCATCCCAGTTGTCAAAATGAACCAGAAAACGATTGTCCACCATGTCTGTTACCGTAGCAACACAAATGAAAGTCGGGTTCTTCTTGTCTACAGCTTCCAGCTTCATCCCCACTCGAAATCCCGATGGAATCACTGTCTGCATAGAGAAAGACATTTAATTGAAGATAAATACTATAAATCCAGGAATTTCCCCAGTGTCCACAATCAATACATTCCTGTCATTTCTAAATTTCCCAATTAGCTGCCTCAACGGAGTGGCAGTAGCCTAATTAGTTGACATGAGAGATGTTCAAACACAGAGACTCATGGCTTCTGAAATAAAGAAGGCCTAAACATGCTGCTAAAATGAAATGTGTTTGGTTTAACTCTGTTTTAGATATTTTCCTTGAAAGACGATGGTTGTTCCACAACATTGTGGTGCAAGACACAGTACTATCATTGAGTCTTCATTTTCATCTAATATACAGTCTCTGAGTGTGCCATATCACATGTCTAAATAGATGAATAAAATGTTTATGCATCAGAAATGCAGAGGTAAACTGAAATGGAGATTGTTATTCAATTTGTTGTCAACATTCTTACCTTAAACTCCAGGTCTCAAGTTTCTCAAATGTGCTGAATCTCTACTATACACATGAGCATACTAGCAACTTTTCACACCACTAGTAACAAATGAGTACTTACTGCATTCTGGTTTTCAAACAGTGATTTAGGAGCAGCTTGAGCCTTGCATGCCTTTAGGTATGAGGGCCAGTTGAATTCTTCTTCCTTATATCCTAGATTAGGGTCATAAAAGAAGGGTAAGAAATGACAGGTGTGAGACACGAGGTACATATAGCTATCTATCATAATTGAGGAAATAATTTATTCCATCCATTTCTGAACTGTTTGTTACAATTTCAAAACTGAAGATATTATGCTATAACTATTAACTGTTTATTCTTATTTTATATAAACTATGCTGGGACAATTTACTTCAAAACTACTTATTAATTCTACCCCACTATGAACCCAATGAATCCTTGAGGGAGCAATGGTTTGGATTCTTAGAAATTTTAGCAGGACACTTTAGAGGAGCTCACAAAGTTCAAAAGAAAGTTGATGAAGTTTGTTTATCTTTATTTGGGCATCTGGTATTGCAAAGACGAACCAACTTCTTTGTTAAGAGCTATGTGAGTTTCCTTACCAAAATGGCAAGCTTTCTTTACACCAATTGAACTGCACATTATTAATTTTTTTATAGTTGGCTACAACTGGCATTTGAGTTGTTTCTCATCTTCATCTGGGAGGAGGAATAGTCATATAAATAAAGCACTCATAATTCAGGAGATTTTAGCTCAGCTTCAATTTCATCTTCAAAACAAGCTCCCTTATCACTGCCTATCCCTCATCTCCAACTTCACAGTGCTGACTGTCAAGGGACCAGAAGGTCCTCAAAACAAAAAATCTTTAAGGTATCAGAAATCAGTCTCAGTAAGATATCAGCTTATACACTACCACCTCCCTCCTTTCAGACAAATCTCTTGAAGTGGCACATGCTACAAGTCACTTCTCTGTCCCTCCCCAAGGGACCTTACTACCTCTCTGCCTCTCAGGTGCCAACTAAGTTCCCTTTGGTGGTCTGGCTGACGCACACACAACCACCAAGCTCCAGGCAAGTGCTCCCCAGCTGCTTTTCAGTTCTTTGCTTCTACTTTGGAAACAGCAAAAGGTCTACGGACCACAGTGTCAGTTTTTTTATCCCCTATAATGCATCAATTCTGTACACTCGTTATTTTGCAGCCTTTTGAAACCACATTATACCACCCTCGCTGTGAATGTCAAAACATCAAATTCATTCACTCCTCATGCTCCCTTCATCCCCACATACCCCCTTCCTACCACAAATGGGAGCCCATTTATCTCTTTTTTCATTCTACAGTTCAGTGCAGATGCCCTCCATCTACCAAAATACAGGAGTCTCATATTCTGAAATAGAATAATTAACCAAGCAAATTAGACATATTTCAATATGTGTATACCATTTCCATAAGACAGGAACAATTTATACTTCCAGACTTGTAATCTCATCCTTTTTTTCTTCCTTCTTACCTTTTCATTCCTCTTTTTTTTCTGTTTTGAGCTTACACTTGTTGACAAAAGCACAGTCTCTGTGCCAGCACATGTACAATAATGGTGAAAAATACCTAGCAATGAAAATGTCCTCAGACCTTCCACTTAAGGATTCTCAGCTGCCTGTGAGACCTCAGTTTGAACATAAATGTCACCAGTATGCTACCATTTTATTTGCAATAGGCATTCATCTGGGTTCTAGGTATGTTGCCTTTCTTCTCTAATGCCTACTTTTATGGCTCATTTTGTTTTCATGTTTTTGTTGGATTTCCACAGAATAAAAAAAGTAGGATTTCAACATTATAGCAAGACTTAAAGTAGAGTTTAATTTGCCATGTTCTAATTAATTCTCTGACTATATGAACAAAACTGTTTCTGCCAGAAAGAAAAACTACAGCATTACACAGACAGTCTCAACCTCAGAACTATGGAAAACACACACATTTCATACTAAACAATACCTTTAGGTGGATGAAGCTTGTGACCTGTTTTCTCACACCATCCAACAGGATGAATGTCTGAAGAATCAGCATTCACCCAGAAATCATAACAATCTGGGTATCCATCGAAATGGAGTCGTATCCTGTAGCCACAAACCTAAAAGCAAGAACGTACAACATACCACACTAAGTTTTGAGGTGTCTGCCCTATATATAACATCTTCTGTTCAATATTATGTATATGAACAGCATGCTTACAGTCAGCCTTTTACTTCTGCTCAAGCCAACACTGGATGAATAAATTAATTTGGTAAAAAGGAAAGAATAAAAAAAGTAAAGCTATTCTCAGTCTGAGTGCCTCCTCTTCTGGTGAAAAGAATTAACTTCAAAGTTGGATATTGCCATTAGAGTTCAAAAACTTAAAAACTGTTCAATCCAACACCAGAATAAAACAGCAGCCCTACAGAAAAACATGAGCACATCTGATAGAATCATGGATAAAGTGCAGCTAATGAGGTTCTAAAGCTATGCCAATTAATCAATACGTGAGACAGCACTCTACAGTAAGTTCAACAGACTCTCCACAGAGACACTGAGAGCTGTTATTAAAGATGAGAAGTTGTTGCGGCAAGCCTTCTCTCGGAGACTCAACTCTTCTCCAGAGCTCTCTTGCCATCCCCCTCCTCAGGCATCTTCCTCTCTAGTCTGATTCTGCTTCTGGGAGCATGCCTTTTATCTTGCCCTTCAGCCCCGCCCATTTCCGGCTGGGGCAGGCCCTAATTATTGGGCACAGCTGGGCCTAAGCTCCCAGTTCATTATCGGCAACACCTGAGGACTTGTGGTTCTCTCTACAAGAAGTCAATGAAGGTATCCCCCAGAATGTTCTTATTACATGAAGTAAGAAGTTAACCACCCAGAGGAAGAGAAAAACAGGACATACAATCCCCCTCTCTACACAAGTCCTCCACATCTCCCTGAGTGCCAAATATCATAAGTTTACTGCAGTCATCAGTGAAAATCTCCTGACTTCAAAGGTCATCCTGTGTTATATTTAATCTAAACTCTTACGTAACTTTCAGTTTGCCATCTCAGAATTCTGTGAAATTCAGGTCATCCTGCAGTAAAACACGACCTACCACTTAGTGCTGAACACACTACACACAGGAAATTCTCAACCACTGACATACTATCCACAAGAAAATGGAAGAAATATCCATAGAAATGCTATGTGACTATGAGTCATGAAGAGATATAGAAATCCAAAACCAGTAACCGTTACATAGAGCAGAGTCCTTATTTAATAAACTGTAGTAAAAATAAAAACTGAGTTTATATGCTATACTACTTTGCAGGAGTTACCAATACATGCAATTTCTGAAAAAATTGTAGCCCAACTGCAAAACAAAAAAAATGCTGGCTATCTGTATTTGTGAATGGAGCAACTGTAAATACTATCAAACCTTTATAAAGTACTATAAATCAGTTGTCATACTTACATTTTTTCCACTTGTCTTTTCTTTAAAATGTAAACTACAGGATTACAGAAAAAAAACACATCATCCAAGGAGCGTAATACATTTTCCTTAGCTGCATACATTAAATGGATGTAAACAGTTACCCCTGCACAGTACTGGACATACTCAGGTGGACTTAATACATTTATTAATTTAAAAGCTATTTTCCTACATACAGCTTCTATCTGTCTGTTCAGCTGCTACTGTTCCAGTTAAGTTTCTCCTTTAATCCTGCAGCACAGCTGCTCCCATCCTGTACTTACCTCGGCCACTGTAAGAACACAATATATTGACTGGTGCTCGGGATCCACACCCTCCAGCTTCATCCCTACTTTGAATCCATTCTTGTTGTATGGGAAGGATTGGTACTGCAATGGAAAAGAAGAGTTTCAATACTTCTGAAAGTACACCAGAGTACTCTCATAAGGAAAAGAACAATGACTACTTACTGTTCATGTTTCTGAAAGAACAAACAAATTACTTTAAAATGCATTTTGCATTTTTAAAAACATACTGTTGAAAAGAGAAGTTGATGATTGCTTGTAAAACATGTTGATACTAGAATGACTTAAAACTTCAGAGAACTTTTTAAAGAATTAGCAAAAAAATTACCCAAGTGAAAGAAGACAGCCTGATTTGCCCTCAACTTTTTTTACTAATTGTCATTAAAACATTTTACCAATGTAATGATTTAATTTTCAGCCTGTACAGTGACACTTAGACATGGTTGTCATCTTTCCTATAACACAATAACACAAACAATAATGCTCTATTTTGTCTTTTCATTTCTACATCTCAGGCTATCAAAGACAAACTGCAAGGCAGGAATACAGAACACTGTATGTATAGAGGGGTGGCCTCTTTCATGCCATTTTGTCCTTTGAATGTTCAGTCCCAATTACCTCATTTTCCATGAACAGTTTTGCTCCCTGACATCTGCTAAAAGGAGGAAGCAAGCTAGCAGATACTAAGGTTGAATTGGAGGGAATATCAGGAAAAAAAAAATCTGAATAAAACAAGACGGTTTTCCACAGTTTACCAAATTCACAACTAGACAGTTTTTGTGACCTACACAGTTACAGACAAAACACAGAAGCAGCATCTTATATGATCCCCCTTCCTTCTGTTCCTGTCTAAAAGCTATACATGCTCTCTAGCCATCTGCAGAACCTCTGCAATCAATGGAAAGAGAAGGGTATCAAGGGACGTACTTGGAGAGGTCTCACCCACTTGGAAGTAAGAGGAAACCTCTCTTTGGTGGCTTTGGCTGCAACTGATTTAACTGAGTAATAAGCCCAGGTGTAAAAAATAAAGAGCAAGGGGCAAGAGCAGCAGTCAAGGGGAAAGGAAGAATCTGACCAGTTTAAATCAGCTGGAAGTGAACAGCTAATTGACTGGTTTGGTCAAGCTACAGGTCTAAGTCCCTATCTAAAAACAGCTTAGATAATTTTGTAGATCTCAGTTAAGGTATCAGAGTACCTGACTGCAGTACATGAATTTGTAAAATTATTTTGTCCTATCCCTACACTTAGTATTTTTATAACCAATGAAAGTTTAATGAAATTACACTACACATAATTCTGGATACTTCCCTGAGAAGAATGCAAAAGCAGCCTTTGTTTTTTTTTGAATTACTAAACTCAAATTTTAAAAGTATATCTTGGTGCAAAGACTTGCTGTTAATGCCGTTTATATCATCAATATCTTACAGATAAAAAAACTCAGTGGAAAACTGAGATGCTAGAAGTATTGATACACTGAGGAACAGTGGCCAGAAATGTAACTGAGATTTTGCAAAAGCAAGCACACAAAATATTACAAAGAAAAGAAACAATTAAAAAGTCACAGATCTGTTAATTCTTTCATTATTGTAACAAGCATTATTCTACAAACAGTACAAAATTCTACACACAACACACTAAAATTTAAGCAGTTACCATACAGATATTTCCTGAAATTTAAGATGCAAATTACTCACTATTCTTTCCATCATTCAACCTAAAACTCCTAAGGCAACACAGTATTTTGTTTGGTTTCTGTTACAGCAAAATAACAGTTAACTTTTAGAAGACTAATAGTTTTAATGCTATTTAACAGATTTCAGTTTTGTGCATTATGTGTATTATTAGTACATTATATGGAAGGTAAATCTGTGAAAAACAGTAATCACACATTATCTTAACAACAAACATTTAAAGATACTTTGTTACAACAACAAAATGGGAGCAAACATAAAAGGAGTCAGCAAATGAGCAGAAATCAGATTGAGGATTAGAGATGTTTATGTATGGTGCAAGAACATATGGAAAACCCAAAAGATCACACCAGCAGAGTCAGAGATTAAAAAAGCTAAAATTCAAGGGTCAATAACTTTGTTTTACTGAAGCAATAACAGTTTGACAGTCACAGTTTAGAAATTACTCTAAACTTTAAGTACCAGGAAGTGCCAAGTATACTCTACTGTCCTGAACTTTCCTAGCTAAGGGTACAAAACCAGCCATGAAAAGTACTGCATCTGAACTCAAAAAAAAAAAAAAAAAAAAAAAAAGAAAAAAAGAAAAAAAGAGTGAGTCTCAAAATCCAAGTGGAAATCAATGACTCAAAATTGCTGGTGATGTTTGTTTTTTAAATCCTGCTATTTCTGTGTCTTGCTTATCTATCTGTAAAATGGAGAAATATTACCTGGCTACTTCTAAGTGTTATTAACAATTCTCTCTCTGCTACAGGCTTTAAATGCTGCACACTAAATAAAATGCTAGACTTATGCAGGAGCTAAAGATTTAGAAAGAAAATATTAAAAAAGATGCACTGAGTGAGAAAAGTGCATGGTGGAGAAAAATAAAGGAAATAGAATCACAGAATGTTAGGGATTGGAAGGGACCTCTGAAGATTATCTAGCCCTCTGCCAGGGCAGGCTCACCTAGAGCAAGCTGCACAGCATGGCATCCAGGTGGGTTTTGAACATCTCCAAAGACAGAGACTACACCACCTGTCCAGGCAGCCTGTCCCAGTGTTCTGCCACCTTCGAAGTAAGAACCTGCTCCTTAAGTTTAGATGGAACTTCCTAATTTCAAGTCGGTGCTTATTACCTGTTGTTCTATCACTGGGCACCACTGAAAAAAGACTGGCACCATCCTCCAGACACCCACCCTTTAAATATTTATAAGCATTGATAAGATCCCCCCTTCTCCAGACTCAAAACACCCAAGTCCTCCAGCCTTTCTTCATAAGAGAGATGCTGTAGTCCCCTAATCCTCTGTAGTCTTTTACTGTACTCTCTCCAGCAGTTTTCTCTCTTTATTGATCCAGGGAGCCCAGAACTGGGCACAGTACTCCAGATGCAACCTCACCACAGGCAGAGTAGAGCAGGAGATCAGCACATCTTTGTGAAACTACAGACTTTACTACCATGTGCAGTGCCTAGAAAGGCTGATACAGCCCTGCAAACAGCACCAGCACTTCACAGAATTTCTGACAGGCAGAGCAATGCTACCTTCCAGACAGACTTACATACCCCTGTTTTTTTTTCTTGATTGTTCTTTGACCAGTATATAGCACAGGGGGTGTAACTAAGGATGGCCAGGTAACTGCTGTTCTTGTACCTACAAATCTATGGATTCTGTAAATTTCAGTCCTAGTTTTTTACTTTTTACCTCAATGATGTCTAAAAGCACCAATTGAAGGTCAGCATCACATGCCCAAGTATGCTGAAAAGCTAACTCCTGTACAAAAGACTTCACAGTTAAGTATAAAGCAAACAGAAAGAAATGGATGCAAGAAACAGACTACAAGAACAGAATTATCAAAAAAATAATACCAGATATACATAGACAGAAGTGCAACAGCTAAGACATGTTCATATGTTTTGCCAGGTTTTGCAAGAGAAGAGAACAGCATGGAAGCTTTGTGGATTTACATATAGAGCTCTCTTCCAAGCAAGAGAGACAACACTAGAGAAAGCGCTAAGGTGACAAATGAAAAAGACTACCCTAGCAGGCAAAGGACAAGCAAGACATGATGATGTGACATCCACTCAGCTGCCAGGCAAAATGGGAACAAGCCAAACTAGTATCTGATGTAGTAACAAAATATAATGCCAACAAGAGCTGGAAAAGGACTGTTAACATAATAAAAGCAACAAGCCAAAAGATAACCTTTGTACCAACATATTTAAAGAGACATATATGGCACAAAAATACGATAGTATGTATCTGATTTTTAGCTCCTAAGATCAGAAATAACAGCCAGAACTTGCAGATTTGGAAAAGAATCTGCTTTCTGTAGTCTCAGCTGACAGCATTCATCTATAACTACAGAATTATTTGGAAAAGCAGTGAAAGACAACAAATTTCACATGTTCTGAGTATCCTGACGATCGCTGATGTATAGTATTATATCAACCAAGTAGGTTTCCTCTCAGAGAACTGCAGAATCTTCACATTATTTTTTTGAATTTATTTCCAATAAATTTCATTATCTTAGATGTCTGACTGATTTCAACCTCAGAAGGTCATACCTCCTTAAAAAGCTTAGTAGGTACTGCAATGGCCTTTTCTTCCTCCAGATAGGATGCCCAACACCATGCTTGCCTTCCTTTAGAGGGTACAGCTGTAAAGAAACACACAATAGCACAAGAATTCTCTAACTGTTAAATTCTCAAGGAAAAAACCCAAACACTTTGAAGTTTACAACATACCTATTACAAATCTACATATTATTAAATGCATTCCTAGTATTTCTAGGACTTATTTCAGGAAAAGTAGCTAAAGCTACAGCTTTAATGGCACCAGGAACACGAAGGTTTCTGGTTTGTAAAGAAAGGCTTCCAGGAGTTCAAATCTTGATTAGTACCAACAAACTCTTTCAGGTGACAAGGTCAGCTTACAAAGTCTTAACTTCAGTCTGTTTATCTTTATTGTTCATAAGAATCATTAAGAAACAAAATTTGTAAATATGTAAAAGACCAGTTAAAATCATGAAGTAGCTCAATTTTCCAGTTTTTTTTTTTTCCCTCAAGAATTTATTTTCCTGGAAAGTATTTTCAACTGGATAGCAGTCATGGCATGTTTTTTTTTAATCACAGTTGAAATACTTTATTCTTTGACAGTATTCAGAATGTTTCTAACCTCCTTCATCATTTCATAGTATGCATGATGGTTCTGGGGGGAGAGGCAGCAACTTAACAGCAAATTTTCCAAGCTGTCAAAACCACCGTGCGTTCTTTTTTCTTCCATCATGTCATTAGTATATGACAGTAACTTCCAGTTTCAGGTTTGTTCATATAGTATGACACTTGCATACACTTGCACAGTAATTTTAATAGTGGCTACAGTCACATCAGTGAGTAAGGTTTTAGGCCTTGAAAATAAGGCAGTGACTAAAATAGCAAACTAGGAACTTCAAAAACAGTTGGCTTGTGAGACTGGCTATGTATCTATCTACTTTCATACACCTCCACTCTGGTTTACTGATCTCCATTTAAAATGCCTCCTCTGCACATATAGCTTAGAATTTCAGACCATAAGCTTTGATACCAGAAGGACTCCTCACAGTCCACAGTTATGATTCTGGCCTGATCCTGACTGTGGTCTGCTCAAAAGACCTCCACAAGTAATAGTCTGGCTAAGCACTTTTATGATTAAAACATGAACCATAACAATATGGTTAGCAATGCCAAGCTCCTGAAGAAAGCTGATAACATAACTGAAAAATAACAACTTTCAGAATCACAGCAATCGCTCAGCACTATTAAAGCACATTCATTTTATTTGTGATTTATCCAGTTTTTATCTATTCCATTTAAGGGATGTGCTGCTCAGCACAATAATACACAGTTATGTGCTCTGTTCTGAATATAAATTGGTCTTTTATATCAAATCTCTTGTGCTAAACTGACATTTTCCCAAATAAGAAAACCCAGAAGAAATCTGTACGGATCATTCTGTCAGTGGAAAGCAGTCATTTCAGTAGAGCATCAGCTTTGTGCTTGTATCTCACACGCTTCTTATCACCTCAGCTTGGAAACAACTGTAGAAATAATATTTGTATTTCAGGAGTAATTCTATCTTGGGAAGGAGATCTTTCTTGGGAAGGGGATGTTCCATAACTTTTAGGTGTTGCATCTCCTACCACTGTATTATCTGCCTAGTGTGTAGCAGATCTACTTGGAGCTGGGCTGATTAAGTAGCCCAGAAACATCTGGTAATGGCTCCTAGTCTACCATAAGAAGCACTTCAGAGAGCAAGATTTTTGTTTGTGGCTGGTGTACCACTCAGGTATAATAGCAGCTGATTCTCCAGTTCTTCATAGAAGTAACTGTCATAGAAATGTCTTGAAAAAACAGCAGTCTTTTAAAACATGTTTTATTATGCTGCTTGATGCAGTGTAGGTCCCTTTGGACTGATTACAGCAATTATACCTAAACTGTCCCATAAATGTGTCTATTTACAGCACATAAGAGTACATATAAAATTGATCCCCAAGGAAATAAAAGTAAACTTTCACTTCTGCTTAATAGATGTCTTTCAACATCTGGGGACTCAATGGACCTGATTCCCTTTAATACCAGCACTCTTCACAGGGATGCAAAAAAACCCTAAAATGTGCACCAATTACATTTACACTCACTATATCATCCTCCACACTGCCCGAGGTATATAAACTAACCCTTTTTAAAAGGTAATCAATCTCCAAGTGACAGGGTTTTCTCCCAGTTTTCACTTGGCTTTCACAGCTCTTCAATCCTTAAAACTTAATTGCTATAGGTAATACTAGCACTCTCTTTTTTAAGGAATTGACAAAAATGTATTCAATAGGGATTACAAATCCAGTGAAACAACGCTGGCAATTCACAGTAATAGGTGGATATTACCTAAAGAACTGATGAGATTTTTGTTTCACAGTCTAACTTACGTTGTTTCAGAACTGTTATTTCCCCTTTTCTTTTTCTCCTGGCTCTCTGTGAGACTCTCAAGATCCTTCCTTCAGGTTTGTCCTCCTAAATTAAAAAGAAAATAGTAACCTCATTAGATTAAGAGTAGAGTAACCTCCAGAAGTCTAGTACAGTCAAAAAGGAGACATCCAAGGTTTGACCGGAATTTCATTTAAATAGCTACTGATGTAGCTATCTCAAATAAACCTGCATATGACTAATAAAAACAATGCAAGCCATCAGTGACAAATAGTGGCAAACATGGTGGAAATGACAGACAGACTCTCAACAGCTGACAAACAGCCAGCCAGCCTTGTCTAAACTAGAAACAGATCATGAAGCCTTCAGCAGGCCTTGGCTGCGCTCGAGATAAATAACAGTATCTTTGGTATGCTTGTGCTTCTGAAATAATTTAAAGGAAAACGCCTCACAGGATCTATCTGCTTTTTTCTACTGCCCAATTGCTTTTCTAAATATAAAATGGCACCGAACCTTTCCATTTATTTCATTGTTAGCATATCAAGAGTTTTGTTAGCACTTCTCCCTCCATACTGTGCTGATGCCAGCACTGTACAGCTATTGAGATGAAACCCAGTATTAAAAGAAAATGACCATGACAGGAAGGTACTACTGTGATAGGTTTATTCAAAAATGTAAAATAAATCCAAAAGGAAAAGAAAAAGGTGCCCTAAAGTACACTGAGCTGCAACACAGAACAAAAGCAAATCTTTAGCTTTGGTTTTCTAAGGAAAATTACCTCAAGCAAAAGTATTCTCTTCTTAACTGTAATGTTGCTTTCTTTACAAATAAATTATTGGTCTATAATAATTTATTCATGTTCAATGACAAATTAAGAGATGTTGGAAAATATGTACAATTTTTCTATGCTGAATACATAGCAAGTCTAGGTTAGTATAATTTTTCCTTTAAATTATTTTTGTTCTGTTCTTAAAAAAGGAGAGAAAAGAGACAAAAAGCAGCTCCCACTATTTCACTGTCAATAATTATAATTTACTCATGAGGTCTAATTAATTGGTAAGTGAACCTAATTCTTATTGTAATTTTTGTACAGTAATGCAGTTGCTTCTCTTTGCAGGGTGATCAAGCTACTGACATTACAACGTAAGGCAAAACTCCCACGGAAATACTTGCAGGAATGGGTTCATGATGCATACTAACAGGTTCATCAGGATTCTCTTTCTTCTCCCCATTATCCCTGGACTCTTCTTTGAGAGGTAACTTTGCTTTTCTTTTCCGAATGCCTTTGAAATCATCTTCCCCATTGCATTCCACACTGGGCTTTTCCTCCTTTGGTTCTCTATTTCAAAATAACACAATGACACGAAGTCAACATTATTTCATGTCTCATGTTCACAGGGCAAGTAAAAAGGGAGTAAATCTGGAGGTCAAGTGTTTGTGAGACACAGGGTATACAGAATATATTCTTATAAATACTACTGCAAATTACATCTGCCAAAAGAATTAGTATGAAAGACTAACAACAGCTGCAAAAGGAAAGCTGTCAGCTTAGCTGAACAAGTTTTGCATGTTTTAAACAGTGTGTCTTTTTCCTGTGTGCCATCAAGTCTCACAGAGAAGCAGACTGTGAATCGTTTACAACTGCAGGATAGTTTACAAAAGGAAAGCAAAGGTAATTGTTAAGACTGACAAATCCTATTGGAGAAAGCTGGTATGTGACTGTCCAAATTGCTAATCATGCAATCAGAACAGAAAACTTTGAAGCAATTAGATAAAAATAAAGGGGAGTGCACAAAATCAGAGATGTAAAAAACTGCCATAATCCAGTAATATACATTATAGGAAGGACATAGTAGCACAAACCTTTTACAACAAGATGAACTGCACTAGCTAAAAGAAAAGGAACAGAGAAACTACAGTATGCTCATGTTTTCACTCATTGTCATCTATAACACTGCTCTTCCACTTAATTATAATTAACTTACCACACCAACCACCTCATTACTGATTATACTAATTCCAGTGAATATAAAACAAGGTGGGAGCCTGACATTGATTCATGCATCCCATAGAATGTTTTACCATTTGCCTCTGACAGCAGAACACAGCACATTCTGAGCAAAAAAGACTGCCTTCAACATTGGTGCTAGACAATCAAACCTTGTTAAGGCACTTACATGAGAAACAGTGAAAGAACACTATAATCCAACAAAGACTCACCAAAACATGGCTTTTTAGTATCTCCCTTTGCCCCTCCATTAACATTGCAGCCCACCATCTTTATCTCATGCTGTATTCATGCCAAATTCTTTGTTTCTATGCTTTATAATAGCACCTACTTGTTTTTCATTTGCTGGGCACATTTCTGGCTGCAAAATTTCCCTTCAGGAACAAATTCTTCTACGGTACCATAGCAGTAACAGTTTTCACAGAAAACAAGTCCATCCATTTTTACAGTTTCCTTCAGCCTGGTGGGGATCCCCGACTTTTCTGAAAAGGCTGCACAATGAAAAAAGTAACTTCACTTAGGGAGAGGTGATACATTTCCAACCATCCTCAGCAGGCCTTGTCAAGCAAACAGAAAAATGAAGTCACACCACTCTCATTAGAATGAAGAACTGGGAGTTAAGAGTCTGTCTGGGGTCCATACTCCTGACAAGAAAGTTACGTTTTCATATTGCAACACTTGAGAGGAATCGTCCAATTTCAGGCTTCTGTCATCAGTGGTGCAGCAACATTTCTAGATGTGGGTACTCAGAGAAGATGTGAATTTTGTGCCAGGCACCATGCTGACTGCCCACAGAATCATCACTGCACAGAGTCCATCACCTCTTCTGACATGCCTCATTTTTGACCTATATAGGGTCACGGGAAAAAAATTTTGTGGGGAACTATCCCTCAATAAGTGAATATATTTTTGGGAGTTAATCACTGACTACCTTCTGCAGTCTGCCACAGCAGTAGATATTAATCGTTCAGCCTGCCTGTGGTCTACCAGATGTAAAATCATCACATTTGTAAGAAAAAAATTTTCAAATACTAAGTTACTCACTTAGTAGCTCACTCATCCTAAGCTACAGTTTCCCCAGAGGAGGCATATAGCTTAGGAGAGGATGCCATAGGTTTCACTCACAGGCAATTATGAAGCACTGTCAAGTTGTCCAGCTTCTAGAGCATGTTAACTTCGCACCCCCTCAAAAGGTAGGTTTCTAGATTTTAAGTCTGAAACTATTTTCTTTTGCTTGAGCACTGTACAGCCTTTGAAAGCAGAGTCAAATGAATTTTTGTGTATATAATATCTATATTAGAAGAATAGATAATTTCTGTGCTATATTTACATTTCAGCAAAATTCATGGTTCTAAAAACCAATTTCACACAGAATCACACAGAATTGTCATGGCTGGAGAAAAACTCTTAAGATCACCAAGTCCAACCTCTCACGATGGAAAATTTTAGCAATATTTTTATCTTACTAACATCAAATTAGTCAAGGACATTAGTACAAGGACATTGGTAAGATGGCAGTAGGATGCTTACCTGGTACGTTTATGTGTCTATAAACACACTTTAATTCAGTATCAATGTTATTTTTTTCACATTATTTTTTTTTAGGTTTACCAAACTGTGGTGAAAGGATCTGTATTTGTAGATAACCATGACCCCAGGCAAGCCTCTGGAAATAACCTGTTGAGCTATCATCACATTGTTTCCACTCTCATCACAAATTTTAATCTAAGATAATTCGCAGAGTCTTGGAGACACATCTACAGAAAAAAGTAGCTTGAAGTTTCAGACCTCACAGATGAGGCCCGAACTGCTTTGCCACTAGTGTAAATATTTCACCTATTCAGAAAAGTCACAATGACAATTAAGAATTAATGGTGGGGGAGTGGCAAAGGAAAAACTTTAATCAACTTTGCTTACTGTGCTTATACTGATGAGTATTAAACCAAAATTTTGAAGTCTGCTTTCCAAAGGACTTACAAAATTACAATTTTAAAAAGAAAATTGACAACATATAATAACAAGGAGGAAGAAAACCTAAGTAGTTGTAAGTAATCACAAAACCAGTTGTGATACTTTCTTTCACTGTACCATTGCTGGAGTCAATGTATCGAAGTTTTCAGAATTTATGACCCTATAAACAGCTTTCCTTGAACTTTAAAACAGTGTTTCCTTACATCTGTATTTAAAATCCAGGAAACATGTTTTTTTCTTAGACAGATGCTACAACTATTACAATTTTATCATTCAAAATAAACATAAATGGTTACTACACACTAATTTTAATACTGAAGAATCATAGCAGCAGCAAAGCAACAGTATAGATATTTACTGATTTTGGTGGCAGCAGCTGAGCAGCAGCTAGTACCATTGGAAGGCAGTTTGCAGAGCATCATTCTTTGGTCACAAATGAACTGGAGGCAGTTATTAAAGTCTGTGGGCAGTCAGCTCAACAAAAATAACATTTAAAGAATTCTCAATTTAAAGTAAGACATTTACTATTTTGCAAATTAAATTGAGGGAAAATACTGATTCTAAAATGAGAAAAAATTACTGTTAGAAAAATTTGTGGCTGTAATTGGACTTCAGATATTTTGCAGCAGAATTATTTCCTTCTAACTTAAAATATATTAATTTCATACCAATTTATAATTCAAGAAACATGTTACATCAGCAGAGATACTTTGCATTACAGCAAGTAACTTTTTTATTGGGCGACACCAATCTTTAAGAAAAACTGATATATTAAACAAAATACAATCTACCACAGAAAATATTTACCACCTCTTAACTGACCTTCTTGAGCAGTCGGAACCATCCAGGTTGTGGTAGCTGTTGCCTTTTTAACACTTTCCATTTCACTTTCATCTGTAATTACTTCCAGGGCTCCAAATTCATTCACTCTGAACTGCAATGCAAAACAAGTGGCACAGAGAATAGTAAAAATGTATTAATACTCTCTTACAGTGTCTTCTACTCACCGAGACAGCTTTTCCATTGTGTCTTCACAATATTACCTAATTTTTATGTGTTTCTGCTTATCCCCAAGGAACTGGAAACAAGCTTTTTTTGCTTAGACAAATTAAACCTTATCATGTTATCTAAAAATATTATTTTGTAATAGATATTGATGCGTCCACATGCAGATTGATACCTAACTTACAAACAAAGATCAAAAAATCAGTAACAAAAATTCAGGAGAAAATTCTCTAACCACATGCTTTTCATTGCCAGCAAAATAACGTGCTCCAGTGACTGAATACTTTTGTCATGGAAAAAGGAACTGAACCTCAAAACATAAATGCTTTGCAGAGTATAGAAATTTCAGCATCCTCCAAAAACACAGTACTTCTCTGCTGTAAAGTGCACATAAACAACTATCTCAAGGCAGTTTATGAGCTGTTTAATTACACACTGAACGAGGTATTGCTGTCAGCCAGAAGCAAGGCTCAACAATACCCCACATGCTGTGCTTACACAGAAGCACTGGGAATTATATCCGTCCTGCTGCCAGCAAAAAAGCTTCTTCCAAATGCAGCAACAGTTGCAGTGCTGCCAGATGCAAATAAACTTCAGCTTCCTGGTCACTACTTGGCCTGCAAGCCCAGCTGGTCATGGGTTGAACTCATGGCAGCATTTTGTTTGTGGTTAGCTTACTCTTAACAGCAAAGGGGCTGTTCTCTGGCCTTTGCCACAGAGGGCAGGTCTCCAGCAGTGAGATGCTCTCTCCAACAGAGATAGACATGAAAAATTACGCCCAAGAGTCTTTCAAAACTCCCCAGCACCCACCTGTAAGATTATTCCTTTAGGGCAGTAGCATCTGTTTCTGTTTCTCTGATCAGGAAATTTATCCTTGGGAAAATGAGAAGGGGAACAATTTCCTGGCACTACACTGATCTCCTCTGTGCCTTCAGGGGCTGCAGGATGAATCTCTCCTACTCACTTTGGACCTTGCTATGGTATAGTACTGAAAATTAGCCATTCTGTCTGAAAGCAGAGGTAAGTCCCATGACATACACACCACAATGGTGTGCTTTTACTAACAAAGTCCTTTGAGGCTCAGCATTTGCCTAGAGCCACCAGGTCCTAAGGAATGGAAGCAGCTCAGAAATAACAAGCTGAAGGGCAGAGAGGAAGACCTCACACAATCACACAATTTCTGGAGCCAAGATTTTTACTTGTGATGAACTATGCTTACGAAAGATATGTAAGTGGGGACAAACTGTTGATAAATCCATCTGGACTGAAAGACCAGGAGTGCAGCTTTGAAAGCAACCAAATGCACTATCACCACATGCTCATATGTCAGGTTGTGGACAGACATTCATGCTGTTCCATCCAAGGAAAAGCAGTGGAGTTACCTTCCAGAAGAGAACCCTTGGGTGTTACAGCTGACTTACTCACCCAGCCTGGTTCCTATTTTGGTTAAGCTTGTTGCTATTGGTAGTTTGCTGCCTCTAAAGCAGGTAAATCCCAGAGGGAAAATCTTCCTTGCTTCCAAGAGCTCTTTAACAGCTGCCTCAGCAAAAAGGCTGCGATCATAGACTAAAATGCAGTGCTGCAGCCCATGAACTAAGAGGTCACAGGGAGGTTACTAACCAACTTCTGGAAACACTCTCCTGCACCTTCATACAGCATCAGCCAGAAAGTATGCACACCAAAGGCATTTCTGAACAGTCCAAGTAACACCTGAGACATTTCTGCATTATCTGGCTGGTGTTCAGCTCTGAGCATTGCACAGATGTTCCTCCTCCATAGGGTCCTCCCACAAGGAGGTCACCCTAGCCAAAGCAGAGACCTGCCAGCCCTTCTGCCTTCAGAGGGCTGACTGACAGTCATCAAATAATGAAAGACCAACAATAGCAGGGAAGTCTGCCACCAGCTACCCTGTCACTGGAGGCTCTTCATGACAGCAAGAGCCAAACAATTACAGCAGCCACTCTTGAATGGTCAGGCCACCACATCAGGATGGCCTCAGTGACAGAGAGGAACTACTTACTACTGCCTCACAAGGCAGGAGGGTGTGAAAAAGCTCCTGGGCTGCCTTGCCCGATGTCTGTGCCTCCAGTTTTTGCCCACACTCTTGCCTCTGTCAGCACCCAAGGTCTCCAGCTCCTGTTTGTACTCAAACTTGAATAAGATACATCTGCTTTCACACACTGCTTCCCCCACTACAGACTCAGCATTACTGTGCACACTGAGCTCTCCTTAGCTGACCAGAAGAATGCCTCAGGCCTGGTAAGTTGTACTCTGATTTTAGCTGGGGAGGAAAAACATTGAAAAACTTGTGATAAAGGTTAATTGCTTTAAAATGGGATCAATAAATGCACAGAGCAGCAGGATGCACAAAGCCACCACAGGGTAAGTCCTGCCAGAGCAACATGCTCTGTGTCTACTATTGGAAGCACGACAAAAAGTATCTTGATTAATGGTGGCTTACCAGTCCAAGAAAAAAAAAAAATCAACACTTTTCTAAGCCTCTTTTATTTAGAAAGCAGGCAACAAAAGAAAACAAAATGACCTAAAGGTAAAGGTTCTGTTTTAATGTTTCTTCTACTTCTATTGATCCAAGCTAAAATACAGTAAGCACAGTCTTCCCATGTACTTCCCTTAATGTCTTGACAGTCTGGAAGTTGATACAGAGGGAAGGTGATCAAGAAATGTGAGGGAGGTTCCATTCAGAAGAATTTCTTTTGCCTCAAATGATAAATGGCAAGTGCTGTGCTGGATATTGGCCTCCTGATACACACAGAGACTGGACCTCCAAGTGAAGGGTTCTGCCAGACAAAGCCAGCAGTGAGCTGACACCCCCAGCTGACTGCCCACTGAAAGGCTAACAATCACTGGGCTAAAAAACTTAAAAGTTCAGAAGGCAAACAGGAAGAAAAAAAAAAACCTTAACAGTTGTCATGAGTGAATCCACAGTTAGATAAAAAGAAATAAATGTAGCATTTGAGAACTTAAATTTCAAAGTTTCATGTGCAGGTGAGCAACAAAGGCGAAAATACGTATTTTCCAGTTACTGAAGCTCTTTAAACACAAATATTTCATAAACTAAGTTGCCAGGACAAGTCCAACTGTTAGTGGGTAAGCATATCACATAGAGCTTACTTAGCTGCCCTGTTTAGCAGTTTCCACAAGGATCAAAAGGAAATTATATAGTAGTTTCCATTTAAACATCACCAAAGATTTCTTCCACTCAGAGATTGGGAAACCATATCCTGATATACCAGGACTTCAGCTTCTATGACTGATAATTTAATCCCTAGGAACATTTTAATACCCATTCAACAAATAAAGAACACACTGAGGAAAATCAAGGCTTAAATAGACAACAATAAAACATTATAAAACACTTTCTGAACCTTTTCTGTCTATCCACTTGCTTAGTTTTTCTACAGGGATCAAAATTACTATCAAGAAACATTTTTAAAATTGAATCAAAAATTACACAGGAATAGAATAAGTATTATTAGTCAGTATCACACAAAGTATTTCATGTTTCATCTGAAATGGAAAAGTGGCCAGACATCCTGTTACCAGTGCTTCTACTCAAAGTCCATTCCTGAAATTCTTCCTCAAAAAATCCAACAACCCCAGGTACCACTATAGGTTGGGGGTTGAGCTGTTGGAGAGCAGCACAGGGGAAAGGGACCTGGGGCTGCTGGTGGGTGGAAGGATGAGCATGAGCCAGCAATGTGCCCTTGTGGCCAAGAAGGCCAATGGCATCCTGGGGTGCATGAGAAGGGGGAGGGTTAGTAGGTAGAGAGAGGTTCTCCTCCCCCTCTGCTCTGCCCTGGTGAGGCCACATCTGGAATATTGTGCCCAGTTTTGGGCTTCTCGGTTCCAGAAGGACCAGGAACTGCTTGAGAGAGTCCAGCACGGAGCTACCAAGATGCTGAAGGGAGTGAAACATCTCCCTTATGAGGAAAGGCTGAGGGAGCTGGGGCTCTTCAGCTCGGAGGAGAGTGAGGGGTGACCTCATTAATGTTTATAAATATGTAAGGGGTGAGTGCCAGGAGGATGGAGTGAAGGTTTTCTCAGGGGTGACTAACAAGAGGACAAGGGACAATGGTTATAAACTGGAGCATAGGTGGTTCCTTATGAATATAAGGAAGACTTTTTTCCCCTGTGAGGGTGACAGGGCACTGGAACAGCTGCCCAGGGAGGGTGTGGAGTCTCCTTCCCTGGAGACATTCAAAGCCCACCTGGATGTGTTCCTGTGTGACCTGTGCTGTAGGTGACCCTGCTCTGGCACGGGGGGTTGGACTCAATGATCTTTCGAGGTCCCTTCCAACCCCTCACTTTCTATGATTCTTTGATCACCCCATAGATTATACATCTCTAGTGCCCTACCAATTGGTCTCTGGATATGCATTTGAAGCCACTAATTATGTAGTTGTAGACTTAACTTTGTTAGGCTAAGCACAAGCTCCTTTTACCTTGTGAAAATGGTGCTCCACCTTTTTTATCAACCTGCCATTCTTTGCCCACCATGTGCTGGGCTCAGATACAGAAAATAATTTTTTCTCAGTGACTGGGACTAAGTGTAACACCACAGATAGGCTCACACTGTCCCTCCTCTGATGGCTTCAGATCTTCCCAATTCTAAAGCAAGTTTTTTGCCTTATCATGCAGACTAGAAGCCACTCTGTAGTTTTATATGGGAGGATTTATGTTAGAAGAGCTTTCAGTTCTCTTTCTCCACATTTCATAAAAATTACTCTCTGTATTTGTCACTACATGGAATGAATTCACAATGTGAAACATCTACCATAATGCAGATTAATTCTTAGAAACTCAAACCTATTGAAAAGAAATGTACACAATCTAGTTCCATTTTAAGCCCTCACTGCATGCATCTAACTCAGACCAACAAAGACCAGACTATCTCTATTTGCTGCTACTTGTGCCCTTTGGAAGTGTACAAGATCTTACCAGTATACACACAGATCAAATCAGAGATAAAGCTACTATTGTTTTCTACAAGGTAAAAATACTGTTTGGGAGAACAGGAAGAAATAAAGAGGAAGAAAACAGAAAAACACCTGAAGAGCAAAGGACAAAAAAAAGAAGAAAAAACCCCACACATCTTAATGCACAGCTTTAAATATATTAGAAAAAACAGCCAACACTACCATCTACTGGGCAAGATAAGGACAAAGAGTGCATTGCAATGAAGACAATTCATGCTGCATTCTGACTAACCCAAGGAATAAAATTCAGCTCGAACCCATAACAGTGTGATTGTGGACTAGCTCATGAGAAACCTTAAAAAATTCTCTTATCCAAAAGAAAAATAAATTGAGTAAATACTTTTTATGCCTATGAAGTAACTAGTAAGTAACTAAAGTAGCAGAGTTCTATAGCTGCTTGTCAAGAGAACTAACAGCTGGGACTCCAGTGATCCAAGCTAAAGAGATCTCTGGTTAGCTAATAGCTATCATCCTTCTTGATTTTAATTACCATTTAATCACACTTGTTTTAGTGGGACTTCTCAGATAAATTAGAGCCTTTCTGCCATCTTACAGCTCCTCTGCTCTTTAAAACATACCTTCAGACATTTGTACCTTCCAACCACATTCTGCTTCAGGCCTAACTATTTTTTACATACTATTTAAGTTGAAAAAGTTAGCAAATGACAGAATTTATCCATTCAACCATTCTCTTCTGTATGTGCGTGATATCCTCTTTACATATACAACCACATACTTTTTTTACCACAAAACCCCACCCTGGACAGAGGCTGGACAGCATTCATAAAATGAGGCAGCTGTTGGATATTTTTATATTCTTTCTTCAAGCAGTAAAGACAGTCTTATTTACTCTGCAAGGCTTGAAAGCAGAATGACTGTTTATTTTCTTTTTCAAAAAACCCACTGAAATAACAAAGAGCAAGTATCTGAAAAAAGCTTTAGGCACTCCAGCAATTACTGTTACAATGTAGTGCAAAATAATTCCTGAAACAAAACCTCTGTTCCCAGTCACTTACAAAAGAAAATAAAAATGCCTCTTCCTAGCTCTTCATCCTTGGAGTGCTCTGCTCCCATCTTATTTCAAAGCACTCAGTAAGCACATGACCCCTGATGCTTGCCTGGTCACAAAATTTTTAGTCTTTGAGGGATGCAGAAGGTTAGGGGAATGTGTCCCTGCACCTGGCTATTCCTTTTCTTTAATGATGAGAAGAGATCCTGTCTGCATGCTCCTCTCTGACAAGTACAGCAAAGAGCAACTTCAGTAGGAACCTCAGGCTATATATAGGACTCCCTAAATCATAAACATCAGAAAATAAATTCCACATCACAACCAAGAGGCAGGGCCAGACCCTCTCTCATTGGAATGATGCTGTCAGTAAGAAAGTGAAGCACTTTGAGCAATCTTTGAGATGCTTCAGTAACACTGCAATAGCCTAATTCTGAAGTAATGAAGAAGAGAGAACACTTTCTATCAAAAAGGAAAGGTTTCTTAATATCTGGGCAAGTTCAAGCAGGAAAGGATTACTATCAAATTACAACCTTACAAAAAGAATTAATAATAGGGACATGCTCTCCTCAATTCTGAACTGAAAGTGTAGGTACCACAGACACCTCAGTCTTGTCTGAAGTAATATTTTTCTACTCTATTCTTATACACTTCTCAACCCCTCCCTTTACCCCAAGTGCTCAAGAATTTTGCTGGTAACAGAGGAGTTCTCAATGATTTCTCTCCACTGAAAACTGAGTCTGACTTATGATCTCCACTTGAATAGGAAATTGCAGCTAAACAGACTTTAAGATAACACATAAATCAGTGATGCAACTAGAAGTTAAGGTCTTCCAAGAGGAGGATTACTGAAATTGACCTGAAAAGCAACACTGGCTTTGAATTATTCCATCCAGAATATTTCAAAATATCAAATGTTAGTATCTCAAGGGGAACCCAACCAAGTGAAAAATAAAATACTAATTACTACCTGACAAGGATTTGGTTCCAGTGAGCTGTCTGGTACCACTGAGGAAGGCTGTGGCAGAAGCAAGGGCAGCTCTAAGCTTTACTGTGTCAGATTTACCTGCACTAATCACAAAATCCTTTTCCTTCCTGAAATCCTCCACCTAGTTATTTACAAGAATAACAATATCTATAGCAAACAACATGGCAGATTTTGTAGCAAAATAGCATGTGATCATGCAAGAGAAAACTGCACTGTAACTACAAGTGAGGAAGGCCAGTCCAAAGGCAAACCTAATTCTGACATTTCTTTGCTCTGGAGTTTTAACAATTTTAATAGTGAAAATTCCTTTTTTTTTTTTTCCTCTTTTTTTTTTAAAGTAAGGTTAAAACATTTTATGACAATGCAAAGTTTTAACTAGAAATCCATGGTGATGAGGCACAGCATGAGCTAATTAATTACATGATATTACAAAAGAACAAAATTATCTCCAGGTGGAAAACATAGGGCCACAAGGTACATCTGCTGAGGCTCACCTGTGGTCAGAGAAGTCTAGTTTGCCTTCCTTTCTCCACCCTGCACTAGCTGAAGGTAACCTATCTTCTCACTAGAGTAACAACACCTTCCCAGTGGAGACAGTGATTTAACTGGTTCCTGGTAGCTAATGTTGCCCATGGACATTCCTGAGGACTCTTCCACAGAAAAATGGATCCCCAGAGTCAGTGCAGCACATGCCACTGCATGAGGGCAGAACTCCACACTAAAAAGGTGCTGTAGTTAGCCATTGCCTCAGATCCTACCAGTATTTTTGATGGATAATATAAATCAACTGAGAAACTAAGTTGCTTTCAAAAAGTTAATTATCTCAAGCAAACTTGAATGCAATTTCAGAATGGGCAGCTGAAAGGAATCACTTTATTGCCTTGAGCTGTTGCACCTATGCATCCAGAAACTCAACACTCTGAATCACTGTTACCTTCCTCACAGAAGAGCTAGAAATGCCAATGACCATTATTGAACCAGTCATGCTCTGCTATTATGCTTGATTTATTATGATATCAGCTGCTCAATTTTATTTACAGGTTAATTCCTTCATCATCAATTTTTTTTATTTATGTTTTTTCCATTCAAGCACAATTCACAATCTGGAAATACTAACCAAAATTCTGTCCATGCAGTATATAACAGCTCACTTTTCAAAGACAAGCACTAGAAAACTCATTACGAAATACTTCATAAACTTCTGTCGCTGCAGTAGGAAGTGACTATAAATTATTACAGCTTTTCCAATTTAATGAGTACATTTAAATTGTGAAGTGATGGTGTTACTGCCTGCACTCAGCACAAAGATTAAAAAAAAAAAAAAAAAGGGAAAGAAAAAAACAGTATTTCACATTTACATTCACACCATGCAGGATAACTAGTAAGCACTGATGCTTTTCAGATGAGCATACATTACTTAGCCTACCACATGAAGGCATTCTGTAATTTGTAAACTATTTTAAACTCTACTGGAATTCAAGTTTCCTGTTTTGTTTACACATCTTGAAAGAACTAATATACAATGCTAAAATTTTTGTGCTCAGTCTTTGGTGCATCATACTGTACAATTTTAATTCTCCCCATACCCTGTGTAATTTCAAATTCTATCACTTTCCACAACCATTCACTATCTGTCACATGGCGTGTTCAAAGCAGTGTTCAAAAAGTATTTATTTAATGACTATTTTTATGAGTTTTAACAAACTCTGTGTAAGAATGTACTTCCACAGCCTTCTCCAACTATGGGTGACAAAACTCCTAGCAATTAACAGTGCACAAAATCACAGGAATAGAACAATTTCAGCATTGTACCTGTGTGGAAACAGATGTAGTCATAAGAGACCATGGCATGCCTGAGAAAAGAGGCTTGGTATCTGATTCAACTCCCTTGTTTTGATTAGACTGGAAAGTGAACATCTGCTGGTGCAGTCTATCTCAGTCAAGTCTTGCAGGCATGAAATTGCCCACAGGATTTCATAACAAAAAGAAATAATGCAGCTTCCTATTATTTGTTCTTCTATCTTATAAGAAATGTTGAATTTTAGCAATTATAAGAAAACAGTAAGAAAAGTTATTTGCAAACATTTTCAGTAATCTCTTATCAGCTTTTTTCATATAGAAACACATTCACAAAAATGAAGTGGTTCTTAAAAAGAATGGTTGCTTAGATATACTTGTCTGATAATCTGAGGTGGCTGAATATTAATATAACATGCAAGAAACGAGATGTCTTTAGAAGTGCACGTGTAAAAATAAGCATGAAATGTCATCACACAAGCAGTAAAGACAAGCAAATGCCATATGACTTACACAACTAAAAATAAGGACTTCGAGTAGGTAACTCCCTGAAACTTCTTTATTAAAAAGAAGCATTTCAGTGTTTTGGTGTATGTTTAACTTAAAATATGCTCATACAATACAGTTTACCAAATCTGGTTGTTCAAAGACAATTTTCCTCAACATTTTATGCAAAGAAAAGACTCAATCTGAGAATGTGAGCAATACATTGTCTGCAATGAATAGTTCAGATACTGCTTATTATTTATTGTAAGAACACAGGCACTCTAACCTACTATCAAGTTGTAAAAACATAATCCTTGGATATGTGCATCCTGCTACTAGAGTGTCTTCACAGGATTTTCCAGTTGCATTTGAATGTAAATATATGGCAATGTTTTGGTATCTTTAGTAGAACAGGTCTATTACAATTTTTGAAAGACACAGGCAAGCTTACAAGAAGTAACTGCTGTGTAAGGTGATTTTCTTTAGGTTCAGGACACAGTATTAAAATGCTCCATTATCAGGACAGTTCAGGTAAACCATTGACACTAACCCTATTCTAAGAATTTCACAACGAACGCACCTTCCACAATCACATTTAGAATTCCAAGGGATTAGTCACCTTTTTAACCATCAGATTTAGAAGCAGTCCTGAAAAATGAGTTCTTACAATTATCTCAAAAGCTTGAAAGTCCTTACTACTCAACAGCTCAAATTGTTTTGGTACCTATATAAATGCTTAATCTTTCACTGAGTCTTGGTGCTCCCTGGTCCAGTTAACTCCACAGGCTAATTGTGCATTGCTAGAAAATATTGCCCATTCAGTCTCTGATAGAATGGCTCTGTTTCACTTTCATACAATAACTCCTTGCTTTTGTATTTAAACAAACAGAATGAGCTGCCTGGCCAATTTTCTCTGTATCTTTCATCATCGGGGACAGGGAAGAGCTTGAAAGAGTCCAGTGCAGAGCCACAAAGATAATCAAGTGAGTGGAACATCTTCCTTATGAGGAGAGGCTGAGGGAGCTGGGTCTTTAGCTTGGAGGAGACTGAGGGATAGCCTGATGTATATATTATAAATATATATTATAAATATGTAAAGGGCAAGTGTCAAGAGGACAGAACCAGGTTCTTCTCAGTGATGTCCAATGACAGGACAAGGGGTAACGGGTGCAAGTTGGAACACAGAAGGTTCCGTGTAAACATAAGGAAAAGCATTTTCACTGAGAATGACCAGTGAGGTTGTGGAGACTCCTTCCCTGGAGACATTCAAAACCTGCCCAGACGCATTCCTGTGTGACCTACACTAGGTAATCCTGCTTTGGCAGGGGGGTTGGACCCTAAGATTTTTCGAAGTCCCTTCCAACCCCTAACATTCTGTGATTCTGTGATTACCATTGCATCTCTGACTGTATTCCCTAATGCCTGGAACAAAGAAAGAATAGCTATGTAAAAATGAGACACTTGCTTGTTTTCAAATAAAAAAATTAAAAAGTAAAAAACCCAGACAGAAAACCACAGAAGAGCAACCTTAAAATCAAGCTCATGCTTTCCTGAACAGGACATAGTTAAGAAACTTTTTACCTGCTTTCTTTTAGCTACCCTCAGATATATTTCCCAGTCCTTTTCCTCACTTTCTATGCAAGCTTTCCCATTCCTCTACTAATTAATGACCCCCACCTTTGCATCAGTTTTGTTTCTCTTGGCACAAGGTAACTAGAACTGAACAAAGAACATACCAGTAATTTATATGACATTATTGTATTTTCCAGCATTTTTCACTTCTGTATTCCTCAAACATGTTTGCCTTTCACACCAAGTTACTTACTAGAACTTAAAGGAATTTCAAAAGCCTGGACTTTTTTAAAAAACACAGAACTGGTCAGGGGTGTGGAGGCTGATGACAGCTTTGGAAGCAGCGACCATGTGACAGTGAAGTATGAAATCCTGAAAGAAGTGAGAAATCAAATAATGAAATATCAGCACTGGGCTTAAAGAGGCAGACTTCAGCTCATTCAGAGATCTGCTTGGCAGGATCATTCAGGAGACTGCTTTAAAGGATAAATGGGCCCAGGAAGTCTGGGTATCTCCAGGGAACTTACACCAGGAGAATGATGCATGCCAGTGTGCAAGAAGTTAAGTGAATATGGATGAAGGACAACATGACTGAGCTAGGGCCTCCTGACTTAGTTCAAATGGAAAAGAAAGTAATCAGAAGGTGGAACGAAATGTTATATAGAGAAGGTATAAAGTTACATTGCTACAATGTACAGTTATAGAATTATAAAAAGCAAGCTCAGCTGGAGAAAAAAACATCAAATGGTAGAAGCAAAGGCTTCTGTATGTGCACAGGCAGCAAAAGCAAGTTACCAAATTGGAGCTGCTGTTCACAAAGACCTCAACATGCTGAAGAAATGGACTAACAATATCTCATGAAGGTCTACAAATCATGTGCACAGCCCTGCACCTGGAATGGAACAGCTGCATGAACAGGGACAGCCCAGGGGGCTGACTGAAAACAGCTTTGCAAAAGACCTACAAGTTAAACATGAATCAGCAATATGCCCCAATTTTGCTATTCAAAGGTGGCCACAAACACCCAGGGATGCTTTAGCAAGAGGGAAGCCAGCAGGTCAAGGGGACTAATTATTCCCCTCTATTCAATACTGATGAGACCATGTGCAGACTACTGGGTCCAGTACAAGACAGACATTGCCATCCTGGAGCAAGTCCAATATAGCAAGTGGGGGCTGTAGCAGATGATGTTCAAGGAAAAGCTGAGTTAATTTGTTTGCTCAGTCTTAAAAACAGCAGAAAGAACATTAACATACTGCTATCTTCCAGTATGTGATCAGCGGATATAGACACAATGAAGCCAGGTTTCTCCTCAAGATGTGCACAGTGCAAGGTGAAGAGGCAACAGGCGCAAGTTGCAAAAGGGGAAATTTCAACAAAGTATCCATAAAAGGAAAAAAATTACTATGAGGGTGGTCAAAAGCTGAAACGGGTTGTCCAGACAGATTTGGTTATCTCCAACTTTGGAGAAAACCAAATTCATTGGGAACAAGGCCCTGAGCAACCTGATCTAAGTCAGCCTGAGGTCTAGGATGCTCAGAGGTGGTGTCCTGAGGTTCCTTCCACTTAAAATTATCCTGTGAATCTATTCCATGGTTCTGTGATTTAAAAGAACACAAAAATACAACACAAAAACACCCACACCGAATGTATGTCCTGAATTTCAAACATTTTTGACTCTTAGATTCAACAACAAAAAAATCTATCAGGCATGTTCCTCTGTGATGCCTTTTAAAAAATAAACTATGAGAAAACCTCATCACACTTAGTGTACATGGAATGTTATGAAAATATCTATTATGTTCAACAGGGAATAGGTACAATTAGAACAATAAAGTCTCTAATATTGAAACTGTGCAGAGGACATCTTCTGACAACACAGTAAAAAGTACCAGATTAAAAAAATTCATAAAATATTTTGAAAAAAATACGTAAAATGTTCTGAAATAGTTATTATCTATTTCTGTAAACACAATCAGTGTGAAAAATGTAATTAAATATACTATTCCAAAATCGTTCCAATTTCCAAACTATACCAGGCTCAGAAGCACTCAATTTATTTATTTTTCTAGGCACCCACATGACAAAAGCACAGCAAAGAAAAGTTTTTAGAAATAAAAAGAATTACGAATATGAGACTGTGAGCATCAGTGACAGTACAAAGATACTTGGTGACACAGTAATGCAATGCTCTAAGTGGACTGAATTTTTGTGCTTAACTTTTGAGATTTGTTTTTGATTTTGTTCACTTGATTACTTCTGTCTACACAGCGAGGCAGTGCTAATTTATGCCTTCCTACAGGGATGATGGCTGTCTGTGCCAGCATCAGAAACTGAATCAAGAAACTCCAGAGCTAAAAGCTAACAGACTACAGTCTCTTAACTCAGAGCTGCAGATTCATGTTTTATTCATAAAAGCAGATACCTACACCCAAGCTTGTGAAACGTGTTCTTTTCACATTTAACATTTTTATTTAAATTACTGAAAATAATGCGTATCTTACCTTTAGGTCACTTCCTGGCAAGGTACCTATGCCATCCTTCCAGTCCATAGCACTAAACACATCAAACTCTTGACCATTTCCACTAGAGGCAGATTCATTCATGATGCATGTACTACAACAAACAAACAAACAAACAAACAAATTATCTGAAAATACTACAAGTGGTTTAATGCTTTTCAAATGCACTTTATAGAAAAGTATCAAATACTTGTCTCAGCACATTGGCAACGTAGACAACTGATGACATTGCTGATAATATACACCAGTGTAATAAAAACAAGGGGAAATCTTTTGAAAATCTGAAAAAACAATACCTGCTTTGTACACTAGGAGGCTATTAATGAGGCTGCATTGCACATAATTGAACAATTTCAAAAGGCAAATAAAATGCCACAGACAAAACATACCTCAAGTACTCTTAAGAAAACAGTTGTTCTGAGGAAGGCAAGATATCAGTGCATGCCTATAATAAATACATTAAGCACTGCTTAATAGAACTGCTTTTTCTTAATAACCAACAACATGCTGATGTGAATGCTACACCCTGGTTCACATTTAAATTTCAAAATGAATTTGAAAATCTCATTTTCAGTCTCTGACTCAAGACACTCAAATATTCCTCGCTGGCTTCCAGTGAGTTTCACTAGATTTTGATTTGCATTTTAAAAATTTATTTACATGTTGAGAAGCACACACACACCAGAGAAAACTACTCCTTTGCAAGACTTTTTTGTTTAATGGATCCTTCTGTTTCAAAACAGTGAAAGGAGAGGAGAGAGTATTTATCTTCAAGTACAGTGGATCTGGACGTGGTCTTCTGTGGTAAGAGTTAATCACTAATAATTTATACAAGCAATAGAAGTATACAACCCTTGACACTGGCTCCTGGCTTTGGATCACCACCACCTTCTTCCTTTCCACTTCTTACAAACCTAATCATCTATAAAACTCTGGTCTGGTACTCGATTTACTATTTGTTCAATGGGAAATCTGACTCATTAATTTTCTTCTCAAGAACATTTACACTATACCTAGTAACTAAAACAATTCAGGGCAAAATTAGCTGTCTGCCACTTGTGAACTATTAGAAACGCTCACCCCTTATGAAATTGACACTTGCTGAACTTTTTAACAAACTCTAAGATTTGTATTACTCATATTACTCATATAAACAAAAAGTTTCATATTCCACCTGCAGACTGCAAACTTTTGCTGCAAGTATCAGTATTTGAAAATTAAACAGGTAAAGCTTTCTCAGTGCTTGATCTTGCTTTCTGAAATCTAATTTCTAACCATGGTCTCACTCACAAAATCTGTAGATATTTGTTAATACTCTCTGAAAATATGGCATGTGCCCAAAATCTGGAATTCCATCAAAAAAGAATGAGTGATATTTGTTCATTCACAAATAAGAGAAAAATATGCAGAGAAAAAAAATCTAAGGATCACTGTATCACCACCACTACTCACAGATACTACTCTGGTTTTGTGTCCACCATGTGACACCCTTGCATTTCTCCTTATTTCTAGCAGAATTCTTTAAAACCCCAAGCAACACCTTACCCCATGACTACTTTTCTTACACTTAAGGCACAGTGTCTTGTTGACACAGAGTCAACAAGATGACAGTAGCCAGACCTCAGACAGTAACCACTGCTTAAGGGTGAGAGCTTCTTTACTCCCCCTGACCTCTCAGCACAGTTACGGTTCGCAGAAGGCTCTTTGAGAGAACTTCACGTGTTTCACATGACAAGTTTGAAGTACGAATCACCACATGATTCAAAGTGTATTTTCTACCTCTAAGTTCAGTAATCCTCTGTCAGACAGTATTGAAAACCAGTGAAACATCAGCGCACAAAAATTCATTTTAAAATATATCAATAAATCTAAACAAATACAGTGCAAACTGAAAAACTCCCCAAAGCCACAGACCTTATAATTTAAAATTTCTTCCAGGCAAAATCCAATACCCTACCTCAGGGCAACTTCTGCAATACAACTTGGACAATTTCTATTGGACCTAAGAGCTTGGAACATCACTGAGCTCAAGCTTACCACTCAGCCTTCCTCACCACAGTGGAGTAGCTCAAACAGGCTTTTATCAAAGTGACATGCAGGCCTCCTCTGAAGGACACAAGACCCAAGCTGCTAAGGAGTCACTGAAAAACTGGACCTACCCAGAAACCCACGAAATTTTAAGGACATGAAACATGCTGGTTTAAACATATCAGTGTAGTAAGTTCCCTGTGATTAGCTTGGCTAAGCAAACGCAAAGCTTTTTTGTACTAAATGAAGTTTCTAAGCAACCTTAAACTACCACCCTAGTTAGAGGACACTTCCCTCGACCCTCCTGTGGTTTATTTGTTGTAGGAAACATGTTCCGATGATTTCTGCCGAAGACACAACAGAAGATGGGCAGAGACTTGGGAGGCTACAGGGAAATGCTTCCTGGCAGTGGCTGCTGTCCCCCCAAGTGAGGAGCAGTCACCACCCAGCCAGCTCCATCAGATGCTGCTGCCTCTGACAGTGCCATTCTCATTACAGACACATTTTGTAACAAACTAGTTGGAGAAAGCATTGCAGAGCCTAGACTACTTAGATGGGATGTAAACTGTGCAAGGATAAAAAAAAAGAAAAGAAACAGAAAGGTTCAGAAAGGTTTCAAGAAAACATACAATTTTTAACTTAATTACACCTAACAAGGTTTTTTTCAGGCACAATCAGCAATAAGATACATTCCACTGTTTGCTAAGGTATTAATTATTGTTTTCCTTTTAAAATTAACTCAACATCAAAGGAATAATCTATTCTTTCAAATTCTGCAGCCTTTAGAAATGTTCTTGGTGAGGATGAAAAGGTCAGAGAGCAATACAGATAGAAATTAATTTACCAAAAAAAATTACAGTTAAGTAAATATATTTACAGCTTTGCTGACTTTGAACAGATAAAAGATAGAGCTATATCCCTTAACTTATGATTGTAAGGAGGGAGATGGAGATCAATTAAATTGTTACAGCAATGAGGTACTAAAAAAGAATGAAATCACTGAAACATGGACATCTAAATCACAGAACAAAAAAACCTTGCAGAATGTCTTACCTACTAATTTTCATTTTTAAAGCTGTGATGTAGTATAACTCTTTCTCTAACGATTTTATGTGCATTTATGTTGTAGTAGTAAAATAACAGCAAAAATATTAGATCAGTATAGGGCAAAGTAACTACAGTACTGTGCCTGTCACTGGATGCTATCTGGCATGAAGGAAAGGACATAATAGTAAGACTTTGGAACAGTCATCTTCCAAAACCATCTCCAAAACTTACTATTAGGGATGTAACTGTATCTCAAAGTCTTCACAGCTGTAAGCTGTAACAATTACAGAGGAGTGTGCTGCATTTAATCTTTCAATATTAACTTAGTTTTACACATATGTAATGAATTCATTAAAATAAGCAAGTATATAAAATAAGATTAGATTTATCCTGTTAGAAAAACCTTCATTTTTACCAACTGGTTCAATGATAAATGAGTACCTCACAGAGGAGACAATAACATTACTAAAAACGAGAGTTTCATCTGGTGAAAGGCTCTCTAAAGATGTAAGGCAAATAAAGAAGAGAGAATACACCAATTAAACTTACAAGTAGTTTTTGAAATAATTATAAAGTTTTGTACTGAATACCTCAGAAAGCAACAGAAGAATTCTTTCTTTCAATCAGTGTTTTAAAAAGCTACCCGACACCGACCCAAATTTTAAAATCTAAGATGCCACCTGTGCAATGTCTACACAATTCCTAACCAGTGAGGTCGACTGAGTATCAAGTCAATGGGCAGGAGAGATTTCAGCAATAAAGACACAAGCGACCACTACCAGATAGACATAACCTGTCTGTGATAGTGTGACTTCTTTTTATGCATACCTGTGTATTTTTGGTTTTACTTCTGAGGATTTCTGTAGCCACTGTGACATGATAACCTAGCAGATTTGCCTCGTGCCTCCCCAGCCAACAGCTCCTGTAAGCAGACGCAAAACTGGGCGCATGGATCCAGAGGTCTCAGTAAGCAGCACCAAGTTTTGTGGTCCAAGGACCAAACAGATGTCCCAAGAGAGGCAATGACCTTATGGAGTCAAGCCACGGTCCCTCTTCTCTTCAGAGATGGATGATGCCAACACTGATAGATGTTCAGAAACAAAGGCAAGAGGTTGAGCTTTTTGTCCTAATATTGAAGATGGCTATTTTGGGCCTCTCCAAGGAGGAAGCTACTTGGTATAGCACCCATGGGCTACAGGGACATTTTCCCTACAGAGTTAATCAGGAAAATGAAGTGGATCAGAAGGGGACAACTCAGTGTGTCAGAGCTGCAAATACAGTACTTCTAGACACCAGGGGAAAAGTGGATAATCAGTTTCTACTTTATCTGACACGTAAGAATGTGAATATCACCAAGGGTGATGGGTCACACCACCAAAGCCATGCAGAACAGCTACCCCTTCCTCCATTTCAGACAGACTTTGTATTAACCTAGCTTCATCATGACATCAAAAGCAAAGAATGACTTCAAACCCAGCTGGGTGTGCCCTGCTTTTCTCCTCTCGATCTTCTCTTTGAGTTGGGTGAACCCCATGCTTGTCTCTTTCTCATCCTTCATCTTTTTGTAACTGACTGTTCACTTAAAGAAAAATGACCACAACAGGTACACTGCAGGAAATCGTAAAACACTTTGAGGCTATCCACCACATTTTAATATATGCTTTGGTGTGTATCTATTTAATTGTTCAATTATTTCATTGTTTCATTAAAAGAAGTATCTGCAGATTACACATTTTCTTCAAAATCAATTTTTATTTGTTTAGGAACTACTTTACTAGTACTGCCATGTTTCTATTCCATGTATTGAAGAGCTGTTTTGAATAAATTTCACAATTTTGCCTGTTGCCCATGAAGTTTATTACAAGTAAGTTACTTTAAAAATTAGACCTCTAACTTACACATGTATCCACAAAGGGATCATAGCTTAGAGATCTTTGTCATTCTTAACACTTGTAACAGAAAATGGATCAGATTTCCTAATGATGATGTGCCTTTAGCATTATTTCTTCTTATTTTATCTACTGCTACTCTTCTGCCCTCTAGATCCTCCAGGGATACTGAGTTATGTTTGTTTTTACTTCCCAATACGTCGTCCTAAAATCTTTTTCCTCACAGAAAGAATCTGGCCACAGACCACTGCACCAACAATAGTTACCTAATACGATAGCTATCTTATCATGTAATGAAACTCACCAGTGACAACTTTCATCTTGTTTCTAAAGAACCTGTACCTCATGACAAAAAGGTATTTCCTCTGTAGTGCTTTCATTACTTTATTTCTGTTATGTCTGGACAATCCTGAGTGGAAGTTTAACCTACTCAGATAGTAAGACAACTCTGAAATCCTATTTCTTAATTTATCTCAATTCCTTGAACTAGACACAAAAAGTTACAGAAAACTTCTGCCTTTATTTGTGCCTCCTTCCTTCTCCTGTGCAGACATCTCCTTGAAAAGAACTGTAACACACCTAATCTTCATCCTGAGCACCACTTGACCTATTTCAGATTGTTATTTCTTACCCCAAATTAATTCAATATACAACTGAACACTTCTTTTGTCTGACTCTTGCCTTCTTCTTCTGCTGGTTCTTAGCAGCTTCCATGAGCTCTTCCATGAGGTGAATTAAACAATTAATTCACCTCTTTCTAGCTCCTAAATACACTCAGCAGGTTACTGCATTTATAGACTTTCCCTTCTTTCCAATTCATAAAGAGCTCCTGTCTCCCATTGTGACCAGCAGTCCTACTGATGGAGCAGAGCACTAAGCAGCTACTACTCACATGAGATCACTTCTTCAGCAAGCCTCATACCAGGTAATCACTGTTGCCTCACACCCATCACTCACAATCCATCTTCCCACTTACCATTAGTATTAAAAAACTCAAAGAATAAATGAAATAACTCACAAAAAGTCAACCACCTCTCTTCACAGGACAGTCAATGCCCAATAAAGCTGAACAAGTCAGAGGAAACAGACTCATCATGTAATCATTTTCTTAAGTTGTTAGGACCTTTTAAAGCAACAGTCTAGAAAAACTTATTGAACTGAAGGCGAAACACATAACACAATGAACAAAACCAGAGTCCAATGCAACTGCCCAGATGACAACAAAAAAACATCCAAGATTTCTTCAGCCACTTTCATTAGAGCACCATGTTCACGACAAGACCAAATGGACCACAATCAAAGCCACTGAAGTAACACCAGGAAAAAAAAACCCGAGTACCCAACACCACCTGGACTCAGGCAGAGTGCTCTACTCCCTTCAGATGCTGGTTTGAGGAAGTTTGTCTCTTACAGATGTTCATCACCAACTTCTGGGAACACGGTAATGCTTTTGGTAAAAAGCACCCAAACTGAGACTATTTCGTAAACGATACACACAGTAGTTTTTGTATCTTGAGTTTCCTTTACACTCACTCACCACCTGAATTTTAGCACCCGCAACTGAGCGTCCCATTATTTATGGGCAGAAACGAGTGAAAAACGGCCAACCCAGCGACACTCAACTACACAAGGGAAATTTAAAAGTAAAATAGAATATTGAATACATTGCATATTCAACAGCACTGAAAACACAGCTCAAGCTACTTTTCACTGTAAAGCTTACACAGCCCGTGCCATTAAGCACAGGTAATGAAAAGAAATGGAAGAGGCTGTGGCCCTCACCGCCCAGGAGGCTGCCGCATCTCCCGGGCCTCCTTTCCGGCACAGAGTCTTTACTCGCTGGCGCTCACACCGCGCTCCGGGGTGGGACAAGTGACACGGCCGCGGGGAGCGCCTCGGCCGCTCCTCAGGCAGACCGTGGGCACGGCACCCCGTGGCAGCGGGGCTGGGAGCCGGTGGGCCCCGGCAGCGGCCGTCCTCGGAGCCGCCCCCCACGCCTGCCCGGCGGAGCGAAGCTGCGCGGCGGCCAGATCGCGGCGGCGAGGGCCGGCGGGCGCGGCCGCCGCTCCCCGGAGTCGGCAGCCGGCGCGGGGCCTACCACCAGAGGTCCCTCCTTGGCCAGTTTTGCGGCGTGTTTTTGCTGCACTTGAAACTTTCTGGAGAAAACCCGGGCTCAGGTCCGCGTCTTCCCCAGGCTCGGGCAAAAACCACCGAGACAAAAGCGCCCGCCCGTCCCGACCGGCTCCACGGGAGGAAAGCTCGGGGAAAGCGGTTCTCAAGTTGCTCCGTTTCCCTTCTGAATTCGCCTCTTTTCTTTCCCTCCGCCCCGGGCAATTAAACCGAGCGGGGAACGAGTGCCCCCCTGCCCCGACGCGGGGGCGAGCGCGGTGCGGGCGGGGGTGGGAGAGGAACTGGGTGTTAAAGTGTTCCTGAGGAAGTTGCACAACGAGAGAGGGACTCCGCTTGTTTACCGGGTCCTTTGCTTTTTTTTTTTCCCCCCCACCCCCCTCCACCCCCCGAGACAGAGATCCGGGAAAAGGAGGCTGTCTACGAGTGGAAAGAAAAAAATAGGAAAAAAAATGTTACCTTCTCCTCCCTCCTCCCCTCCCCCAGCGCGGAGGAGGAGGAGGGGGGCGATCTTTCAGGTTTTTTTCTACGGAACTGCGGGGGTTTACTCCCTGTCCGCTCGCAACCGATCTCCGGGCATCCCTCGTCGAAGAAGTCACCCTTTCCCGCGGGAGGGGCCGGCACACACCGCCTCCCCGGAGGGCTCGCCCCCGCCCGGCCCCGCAGCCTCCAGAGCCCAGCCCCGCGCTCTAACTTTTTCTCTCACGCTCTCATGTGCGCCCGCTCCGACGGGGAAGGGGGGGAGGAAATAACATGGAGGTGGGCAGCGGGCTTCGCTGCGGCCCCGACGCGGCACCCCCCCGCCCCGGGCTCTGGCGCCCTGCCGGCCTCTCCCCAGCCTAGACCGCGGGCTGGCGGCCGCTCCGCGGGAGCGCCTTCCCGTCGTCCGCCGCTTCCCTTCTCTCTTCCCCCCCTCCCTCCCCCCCCCCCCAAATAATCGCTTTCCCCCTCCCCCCGCCGAAAAAAACAGCTCCTCACAGACGTTAGCGAGAACAAGTGTGCCTATATCCTGTTGTTATATGCACCGGCTGCGGAGACGGGGAGGAGAGACGGGCGTGTGCGCGGGGGCCGCTCCCCCACCTCGGCCGCACTTGGGGCGAGAGCGCGCAACTTCACAGAAAAGCCGTGTCCTCTTCCCCACCCCCCTCTCGGCCCCGCCGCCCTCAGCAAAATATGCACTCACGTGTATGTGCACTCACATACACCGACAGCCGGGGGCCATCCTCCGGGAGACCCCCCCCAACCAGCCCGCGGAGCCGGCGGCGCTGACAGGCGCCGGCCCCCGCCGCCGCCGCCGCTCGCCGCCCGGAGCGGGCAGGGGCCGTTCTCCGCCGCCTCACATGTCTGCCGCAGCGAGCGCGGCGCACGCACCGCGCAGAGGCAGGAACTGAGCACTCGAGCAAAAGACTTTTTTTTTTTTTTTTTCCGCCTCTTTAAAAAAAAAAATTTGCTAGGCGCTTTTTTTTTTTTTTTTTCGCTATGTGTATGTGTGTGCAAACTTTCCCCAAAATGGCGGAAATTGGGAGATGATTATATTTTAAATATCTCTCGCACACAATCACACAAAGTGCAGGAGCGACGGAAAATACAAACTCCGCTGCGCGCTGAAGAGGCCTTCGCACACAGGGACCCACGGCACATTCAACCGGTATATCCCGGCAGCCGCCACCTCTCGCCGCTTCCGACCAAAAAACCCGAGGCTTTTTCGCACCCCTCTCCGCTGCGCATTGCCCCCTCGCAGCCCGCACTTCTCCCCGTCCTTCAGCCTGTGTGAACAAAGAGCCGGGGCTAGGGAGGTGGGGGGGGGGGGGGGGTCGAGTGGCAGGGAGCCGTCTCCCTCCCCTCCTCTCCCCCCCCCCTTCCCCTCTCTGCGCTCACACGCACACCCATGCACCCCCCCTCCCCTCCACCCCGACACCCCTCACCCGCCCGGCCGCTGTACCCGCATCACATTGTTCCCAACAGCGCGGCGGTGCCCCGTAAGTGTCATTAAATGGAGCCAACTGACAAGCTCATTGGTGGGGCAAGTCTGCAAAATGTCTCTCCCCTTCCCTTCCCCCTCCCTTCGGAACCCCCTCCCCCCAAAAAAAAAGCCCCCCCACCACCATTTCCACAGCTCCCTCCCCCGTATACATATATATGTACATACACATACGTGCGTGCGTGCCTGTGTATGTATATAAATATATAGCGCATATATATATATACACATGTACTCCCTTCGTGTGTTTGGGAAGCGAAAAAGAAATACCAGGCACCTCTCTCTTTCTTTTGTTCCTCTTTCACACTCGTACACTTATGATTTAGTGAGATCCCCGGTGCCCCAGCCGCTCCCCAGCCACTTGCGAGTCACTTGCCCACTTTCCCCGGCATTAACTTCCATCCTTTCTGCTCGAGGTGGTGGGGGAGAAGCCCCCCTCCCCTTCCCCAGATACGTTTCGTAAGGGAGGGAGAGGAGGTGCGTCTCTCCCTTTATCTCTCGCGCTGTCCCCAACTTTCATCCTCACCTAAGGGGAAAATTAAAACCCATCACCAGCCTTTGCCATCGCAGTTCCCTAAACGGCTTGCGGATTAGATAGGAACCCGCCGCTCCTTACCCCCCCAAAATTCTCTCTCTTTCTCCGTCTCTCGAGTAGTCCTGACAAATATGGTCCAGGGCTGCGGGCACAAGTGAGCATGCGCCCGCCGAGCCAGGGCTGGGGAAAGGGGAAACCGCCGCCGCCGCTGCTCCTCTTCCTCCTCGCTTCAGCTGCCGCTGCGCCCCAGCCGCCGGCCACCGGCAACCGGCGGCGATCATCGCCCTTGCCAACAACAACAACGACACGGAAAAAGAAAAAAAAAAAGAAAAAAAGAAAAAAAAAAAAAAGAAAAAGAAAGAAAAAAAAAATAAATAAAAAACCCCAGAAAGCCGCCGACAACGGCTCCGACGGAGGTGCATCGTCTCGCCCTGATTTACTGCCGACGCTGGAGGAATATTAAGGAGACTTGTGCAAGCGGCCGCGCGCTATTTTTGGGCGTTTTCAAAAATAATGCCTTTTTAACTTTTTGGGGGAGGGGGAGTGTCTAGTCCTCGGCGATCCCGCCAGGTGCTGGTGAGGCTGGGTGGTGGGCGCCGGGGAGAGCTCTCTCTGCGGCTCTTGCCCCCTCCCTCCGTCCTCCACAGCCAGGGGACCTGAGGCAGAGGTAGGACAGTTCGGCACCGGCAATGGAAGTGCCTGTCCCGCAGGCTGCGGGCCGGGGGGGACAGCCCTCCAGCCACCCCCGGGCACCCCGGGGCAACGTCTGACACTGGGCAACCCGGAGCCAGGACCCCCCTGCCCTCCAGAAACACGGGGTTCATTCAGCACGAAAATGGTCATCACGGGCCTCGTCTCATTTTAAACCTAGCCAGCTAAGAAATTAAAAGTAGTTTTAAATGTGCCACCTGCCTGAATTCCCTCCATCGTCACCCCGTGTTCACAAAGAGAAACACTATCTACAGCAGCTATTTTCTGTCACTTGTTCAGACAACAGTAAAAACCGAAGGCCCCTGTTCTGCTACAGGAGTGGCCATGCTGCAACTTCCTCACCTGCGAAGAGGTCTGTTAGACAAAAGAACACCAAACGAAATAGACCTACACGAGGCCTAACTAATTTGGGGAAGAGGGAGGATGGGCGATTGCCATCAACTGTATATATGGTACTTTTTAAAGTGTGTAGATATACATACATAGTTTCAGACACAGTTCTAAGCCAAAACAGAACATAACCTTAACTATACCAAGCCTAAATATTTTTTTTTGGTCCACAGAATATTTCCCTTAGGTGGTCGTGTCCATAAGGCAAAAACTGACAGTGTGAATTTTGAATTTTTAGTAGTTTGGTGTATTATTATATGTCTCTTAAAATAAGTCTCAAATCTTGAGTTGTCTTTTCTTAACCCAGTGATGATCAATGTCCAAACTTCATTGAATTTACATGCTTATATACCCTTCCTTCTATAATTATAGTGACAAGTTTGACCCAAACTGCTTGAGAAGATACACTAATTAATAATAAATATCTAGGAGTAAATATCACCATTAAATATCAATAGAAATAAATACATGGAAAAATGCTCATCTACAAAGTCAGAATAACTAAACAAAGTGGTCTGTATAAGAACAAAAAAATCTTTTTGCTATTATGGATATGTACTGAGTTACAGTTGAGACCCCATGGTGGGGACAGCATTGTGCTGGACACAGGATAGAGGTGGTGCTATGACAGAAGAACTTCTCAGTCTCAGCTTCCGTTCATTAGAGTATTAACTTAAGAATCTGTATTCAATTTTAAAGAATCAAACTTAACAACTCTCCTCTCTTAAATTATGCCCATGCTCAAGCAATTCACGTTACTTTACTTAGCTTTTCCATACTATCTTGAGAGTTTCTATTTATTTAAATTAATTTTTCTCACAGCAATACAATGGGACCCACACCTATGTGCTTGTAGGATTGGTGCTGAAACACAATACATGACGTATTTCATGATGAACATTTCCCACACCCCTTCAGCTCAAATGGCATTGCATATAGATTGCAGTTTTCATCAATGAACATATGTTCATTAGAAACTAATTACAGAAAACAGTATTAACCTAATTATAATAATTAGTGATAACATACACTTAAACTCATCTAAAACACAGTTGCAAAAAAATAGCAAAGGATGAGAAAACTCCTATTTTTCACCAGTGAATGCTTAGTTGAGGCAATTTATGGGTCAGAAACAAAGAATAAACTGTAACTGAAGTCATTCAGTGCTTTTCTGAAAATCATTTCCCAATGTTACTGAAATGCAGATAGTTGCCAAATAACTAGATTATTCTATTGTAACATTAAATTAGCTGCAGAAGAATGATACAGTTTGGTGCTATTTAAAACTCTTTAGGACACTTGACCTGTACTGATTGTATCTTCAGATGACATTGAGGTTTTGGGGGGGGGTCTACCATACCCAATTATGAAGATGCCTTTATAGGAATTCAAATAGCAACCTATGAGTTTATTTATGCTTGGAAGACTTTGACCATTTGAAAATCTTAAAGGGGAACACAGAATTTGTAAACTTCTGTTGTATACTCATCCATCTAATTCACTTGCAGAAGTCAGAGGAGTGCAGCCCCTTACAGAAAATGACAACACAGGTGAAAAAGCTCCTTGAAGGACAGATATTGAAAGCCAGAACTAAACCCAAGTATTTGAACAAGTGCATAGCTTCTTTATTCAACCAGTAGTTTCAAATTGATATCTCTTTGATCAAAGTAAAAGGACCTGAGAGATTATTAAAGACACTTTCTGTTCTCTCCGTTCTTCAATCTTTGCCCTAATCATGTTGTGACAGCTCATGATGTGTAATAATATAATAAACCCATTATTTTGTCAATAAAAAAATATTGACCAAAAATAGATTAAACATTATTCAAATATGCTCTTTAAGCATTAGTTTTGTTGCCATTTTATTTAACACTAGATTTCCATCTGTATTCCGAAAACAGAGCATTTTGCACACTTGTTTTCTATATGTAAGTATGGCAGTTAATATGATTTTGGCAGTATGCTTAATGACAGATTTTTGAGTAGCTAAATTTGGTCTCTCTCTCTGAGAATTCTTTTAACTCATTGAATAGGTGTTTGTGCTGTAGCCAAATACTGATTATTTTTCTAAAAGCATGTGCACGAACATCCATATACATGGCTTCCAAACCCCAAATCTTGGATACCATTTAAGGTGGTGAGAGGAAACAAATGTACATTATTGACTCAGTTTGCATACTGGGTTTATACCATCAAGTGATTTAATGTCTTCTCATCAAATTTCTAAAAATAAAATGAGAAAAAGAGAATCAGTCTATATAATTCACCAAATTGCTTAGCACTTCTGGGGTCTTGGTTTCTGAAATACAGGCTAAGATAGCTCAAAGATGTCCTTATTTCTAAAAAATAGCATGTGACATATTGTCACCCTTCTAGATCCCTGTGCAGCTCATGGTGTGACCTTTCTCACCAGTAATAGTCACCAGTCAGCCCTGTGGTTCTTCTCCAAGCCAAACCAGGACATGAATGAGGGCTTGAGGGCGATCACTGGCTATAAGCAATGTTGTCTATGATACTTTGTAACTCCAAGCAAGGAAAATAGAAGGATAAAAGTGCTAAGGAGCTGGGGTCGAGAGCAGTTGGTGTGTGCCCCTCTAGTAAGAAAGACAGGCAAATTGCAGCACATGGTGATCCAGCTCCCCTCAGCAGTTCTCTCTCCCTCTTCCAGAGAACTTAATGTCCTCACAGATGTGAAGGCAAAACAATTGACCCATTAGAATATTGCTTGTAGAAGTTACAAGGATGATAAGGTGGTTGGTTTTTTTGTTTTTTTGTTTTTTTTTTTTAATTTTGGTTGGTTGGTTGGTTTTGGTTTTGGCTACAAATCCTAGAATAATTGTCAAGTCAATTCAGTTGGTTCAGATGCCATACTAGACTGAAGAATCTGTAATACTTCCTAACTTTCAAATCTCAGTCTATGCCCTGACCACATCCCAACCTCTTACCACAGTGAGACTTGGACATACAGCAGTCTATTTTCCTGTGAGGGAAACTTGAGCGGAAGTACTTGAAAGAATCTGCAGCATTTTCCAGCCAAGTTTCAGCCCAGTACACACCTGGAGGCACTCACTCTATGTGCAGCCTTGGAAGCCTTGTTTCTAGACTAGGAAGCTTCAAGACATTGTAAAGAAAATGTATGCAAGATTTCATCAAAGTTGCAGGACTGCAAGATTTCCAGAAGCAGTCTTCATCCTGAAGGAATATATGGAAGTTATGGGACTGTCAGTGCAGAAGTGAATCCAAAGCAATATTGTCCATAAAAATATTGAGAAGTATTGGTCTGGATTAAGCAGATGTAAAAGCAGAAAAAGTAGTTTGTAAGGGTGGATCAAATGCAACTTAGGACCTCTGATGGGAGTATTGCTGAGGACTCTTGAGTCAGGAGGAGGCTGAAGTAAGAAGCTTGGATATTTGGGGAATTAGGGAAGGGCTTGGAACACTGGCAAAGCTTTAATTGGTTGAAAGAAGCAGAAGAGGGCCCCTTCTTCAGTGGCAGGGGAGGAATGGTAAAAAGGTGCAGTAGAGATTGTGAGATCTGGAATGGGTGATAGGCCAAAAGAAATCTGTAAGAATAAACATCCTGTGGGATGGGAAAGGTGGGGAAGAAGTAAAAGAGAGAGTCACCACAGAGGATGATAGGTGATGTGAAAAGGGGCAAAGCAAGTGTGAAGAGGGAAAGGCAGGAAAGCGGGAAGATGGGAAGGAACCTGTGTCAGGCAAAGTTAGAACAGCAGGAGATTTGGTCTTTAAAAATGGAGTTTACGATAGGTTTGAAGGGGTAGTAATGAGCAATGTCTTGTACAGGGGTGGGGAAGAGGGCAGCCACCACAGGGCTCTTTTTGACATTGAGCTTTTTTCCTTCACACTCTTTTCTAAAGTGTGTGGGCCCACACTGCGTATAAGGGCCACTGTCATTTCCCTTTGCAAAAGGCTTTGGCTCCAGCCATGCGTAAGATTACAGCAGCCTTGCACCAGAGCATTACATTGGAAAGCATGTTCAAGCTGGATACTCCAGACATGTCATCCAAAAGCTAGTAGTCACTCTGAAAGCTAAGGCTGTATTTTTAAATTTGCATAAAGAAGACAAGTTGATGAGGCAGCACAGAAACAAACATCACTCTTGGGAGCAGAAGCTGAATGAGAAAGGATTGCAGCCTGCACTGCTTATGTGGAAAACAATTCTGTTGAAATAGGCAACAAATGAAGGGGTTACTTTAATACTTGCTGTTAGAATTTCCAGAAGTGTAATGGTTGGTGAAAAGTATCTCTAAGTGAATAAAGAGCTCGTCCTGTGGGTCTGATTGGAAGGCAAAGCCTGGCAGTATGGGGAAAGGAGGAGGAAGTCCCATCCAAGGTCCTTAGGACAGAATGGCAGGGTAAGAAGTTGCTCTAACTTGCTCTTCCTGGAGAGCAAGAGAACAGATTTTAGAGCTACATGTGTCAGACTTAGTGACTCATAACCACATGTGGACATTCCTAGCAAAATATAAATTGGTCCAGCAGTAGATGAAGAGGAAAGAATCCCAGATACTGCTTCAACTAAACATATGATCTGATGACTCAAAGTATGCACTCAGACTTTTCTTTCTTTAGTTTCACTCCTTTTTTTATCTAATAAGAGTGCTCCAACGCTTTGTTTTAAAAAGGTATGGATGATGTAAGGGAGATTGTATATAACAAGCAATAAATGTTTGATGTAAATGGGATAATGCATGAGTTTACTCTGAGCGAACAGATTTCTCCTTGATGTGACTAATGCAAAAGTCTGACACCAGTCATTAAAGGCAACAGAAGGAAAACAAATTAAGCTAAGCTGTAGCAAACACTGAACAAAGCTTTTCTGGACATTGCTAAGAGGTTTCCCTTACTTGATTATTCAGAATTAGGGTTGCAGCAGAACAGGTATCCACTGGGCCTGCCAAATGCGCCTGCAATTAAAGCAATAGACACAGCATCTCCTGTTAGCTGTTAAGCCCAACATCCCCTGCAGAACAACAAGAAATGCATCCTTTATAACATTTTTCCAGTGCTGCTATGTCACATGGACACATAGCAATAGCATTGCCTCTTTGACAAGCAACAGAGAATATTAATGGGGCCCATTTCTAAGACCAACAATAAATGGATTATTCAGAATCAGAGGAATTCATATTCCATTGTTGCCTATCCTGAGTCATCAGGCTCTGTGGAGGCAACTCATACAGTTTCTGGGCTTGAACAGTGGGCCTTGTGGTTACATACCATATCATGAATTGATATATGTAAAGGTAAATATATGTACCTTGTACATATATTTATATGTATACATAAATATATGTAAATTGATATATATAAAGGCTTCTCTAAGGAAAAGGAAGTTTTCATTCTGGACTTTTAGGCTGCATGCTAAGCCCTCATGCTAGGAAATCAGTCTGCCAAAATCTCATTTATTATCTAGAAAATAACAACGAGTGGGAACTAGTATTCTTAGAAAAATAATTCTGCACAATAGTAAGGGGTGGCAGTACCTGCTTGCTATAGATTTCAAGGTTCAACAAACACATTTTAATGGAGAAATTGGTCTCCTGGTTGCCAAAATAAAGCAGGCAGGATATTCTTTTTGCTTTGAGTATGGAACTGTATACGTTAGTAGCCTGCACAGGTGGATGCCTGTTCATGGAAGGATCTACACGTGTTGGTTTACATTTACAGTTTGCCAGAACATGATTTGATTTCAGTATGCAGTGATAACAGAACTGATGCATGCTCATAAGTGCTCAAGAGGAAATAAACTGCAGAAAAGGTACATTTGCTGAAACTAGTTCATTTTCATATGTTCTAAGGCAAGTATCCCATAACACTTCACATTGAGTCCTCTTAGCTTCTTACCCCCAGGGAATTCTTTGCAAACTGAAAATCCACTGTGGCTTAAATTTTAGAAAGAAGATGATGTGGCGTGGAAGCATGAGCCGTACAATCTTTATAATTGTTATAGTACTGTACTGAGAAGCATATCTACCTTATTTTAGCTAAACTGCAAATTTTTAAACTGGAGAAACTAAGTTAAAATTGAAAGAGCTTTAGAATTTCAGTGCACAAATATTTCATTTAGAGATGTTGGCAAATTCCCAGGGAATATTTAAAATTTGTTAGCATTCAAGAAACCACAGAAGAACTTGAGGATTGTTGGCTAGAAACTGACAAGGTACTTTTCTGGCTCCAAAGAGATAATTTCTTTCTCTCTCATCACTCATCTGGGCAAGCATGGATGTAGCTAGTAATTTCATAAATATTTGATTGTCCTGAAAGCATCATGCATGTTCTTCACTTTATTCACAGAAGTAATCACAGTGATGATGATGTGGAAGGGTACTGTTAGTACAAAACCTCACCTGGGGGCTACTTTGAAATGCTAACTTCTGGCATCTCTCTCTTAGCTGCTGAGTTAGGGTTTTCTATGAAGTCAGCATAGTCAAAAGTGTTCCTTACAGTGGCATTCAAACATATGCATTAAGAGTTTATTGCTCTTAATTAACTAGACCATGCATTCAGGTATCTGACTAACACTATAGACTACATGAACAAATGTAGTAGAATTGAATTGCAGTTCTCAGTCCAGAAACTTTTGGCAAAAACTCTTCAACATGATGACGATCACTTTCCTTTTGTAGGATTTGTGATGTCACCTGTCTCAGATGATGTAGCTACGAGCATCCATCCAGTGGAAAAGAGGTGTTACCTAAAGATATCTGAACAAGAAAGGAGAGTCTAAAATTATAGTGGACTATATTATTACAATATGTTTATATATTTATTTATATTAAAACAATCTTTTTGCAAGTAACAGGGTTGATTTTGTGTATGGAATGTAAACCATCTTTCAGCTGGGAGCAAATAATTGAGTTACATAACCACACATAAAAATAGACTGACCCACATCTATAACAATAGGATCACATTCTAATAAAATAGTATTTGTTGTATATTTTCCTGAAGGCATAAAGCACCTATATAAATGGACTTATACAAAGAAAACCATGTGTGGAAGCATCTGTGGAGCTCTGCAACATGGTGGTTTTCATGCATGTGAGCCAAAACATGAACAGTTTGCCTTCCTAATGCAATGCCATTCATCAGGCAAGATGGGTATCCAGTTGAGAGTATCGTGAACTGCATTTGTATCAGAAGATGGATATAAGATGACACAGTGTGGGAAGAAGTAGCTGCATGCAGAAAATGTTAGGTAAAATTAAGATTTTTTTTTTTGTTTCTGGAAGAGGCCACAGTATGCACAATTTTGTGTTCATTACTACAACTGATCAGAATAGGGCTCTAGTGAGCACAGTTCTGCACACATCAGGGAATCTGCAGCTGCAGATTTGAATAGGATAGAAAGCATTATATAAACTTACTGCACATGCTGCTTCTCCTGCTGTAATAGCTAATATGTCAAGGCATGGTTATAGGAACAGAAAAGTGCATATGAGTATCACAGACAAGGTAGGTGCTCAGCTGCAATTCAAAGTAATGTGTATTTACAACTACTATTGCCATCCCTCTCTTGCACAGTCTGGAAATCTGCAAGCTGGCACAGTATATTCCAAATAATTTAAGTTGTAGTTCTCTTCAAAGCTAAAAGCCAGAAGTATAACACAGTAATTGTGAATATTTAATACTTCACAGTCCTCACAGACTTCTTTTAACAGACAAAATCTGTTCTTAAACCAATAGATTATGTATAATAAGAACACCTTTCTTTAACTACCATTACCAGTGCTAAAAGTCAACTTGCTAGTCCGTAAAGCTTTGTTAACCCAGAATTAATTTTCCTGATGGTAAGAGGATGATGTACTCCAAAGTAATGGATATTTTCATGATAATTTCTGCTTTAAGTTCTTAATTGTATAATCTAAACATTATTTTTAATTTTTTAATGTGGGAAGAATTCTTTCCTAACAGATACTGGTTTTCTTCCTGGTATTCTAGTAGAATAAGCATGGAAAATTTCACCCTAAAATATTTCTTTAAGTAATGAATAATTGAAAATAGGGGATTAAAACCAAACCCATTTCTAACCTTGTTGCATTTTTCTCCTTTTAGCCCTAATGTAGATTTTATGATATATGGGAGAGTGTTTCTAAAACATAAATCTGACTACTTAACCAACAAGATATAAGCCTAATGATCAGATACAGCTTGGAAAGGGGCAATTTTTATTTTTTTTTTAATATTAGTTAGCAACTCTGCCCTGATACATATGTAAAACTGGCCAGGCTGCAGCTGACTCTGTCAAGAAGAGCAAAAAGCATCCTCTGAGATGTGTAGCCCAGTTCTCTGAAAACTAATCAAGACTACAAGGTCATCTAGCACTAGTTATTGAAGAAACATCAAAGTATTTTTTCCTTGCTTCTATTCCAGCATGGACCAAGTTTAAAAAGAAATCTGCAGCAGAAATTTGCAGTAGATCAAGAAGATCAAACCTGCATAACAACTGATGATTTCTCTAGGTAGCACCTATGATCAGATAGTCCCTGTATCCCAGGATATCATGTCAATATTTCAGGTGCTTGGTGTGTCAGATAGCAAAGCTGATGTTTTGAGGTAAGGGCATCACTATAGACACCAGGGCACTGATCTCTCACACAACGTAACCGACTTATTCTCTATGTATCCCTGGGAGACTGCAACAGCGTGGTCATTCTGTAAGTCTTTGAAATGAGGCAAAATCAAAAGCTAGAAGAAAAAATGTACTTCTGAACCCACTTGGTGACTGGTTGGCCAAAAGCCCAAAAAAATCAATAGGACATTAATTGTCAGTGAGAACGGCTCAAAAACATTTAGACCATTTTGAAAACTTTGCCCATGTCTAAAAGCAATCTAATATTTCTGGAGTAAAAACCACATGAGTTTAGTGGATTTTGCATTTTTATACATTGGAACTTTAGGATGCAGAAATACTTCTAACATTATGAGTGTTCAGAGACAAAAAAATTTGCTGTGTTTCACATATACTTGGCACCAGGAAAGACAGAGCTGTGTGACCAAAATAAGCTATGTAAATTAAAGCAAAGTGACTGAACTAAGTGATAGTAGTAATCATATCAAACTGTTGAGTACAGGTTCACCAACATACATCTTTTTCTATTGGACTCCATGGCTTTGTGAAGTCTTAAACTTACAACTTTCTAGAAGAAAACCTTTCAAAAACTGACTTGTTAGCAAAATAAGGGTTCTGTTGACAGGATATACCATTCACTGCACTGATTTAAAATTTACCTTCAATTATTCCTTAGCTGGCAACAAGAAAAAATAGGAAATTTTGTTCTAAGTCATAGTTTTCAAATAGCTGGAACATAATTCTGTTGCTCAAACCTTAGTTCCTTTGAAAAGTTGGGGTTTTTTTGTGGTGGTTTCTTTTTTGTTTGTTTTAAGGATGGCTATTTAACAGTAGCAGTATTAAGTTGCAGACCACATAAAATAGATTTAATTTCTTTGACCATACCTTTTCTCAGCTTCCAAATGTTATGAGGCTACATGTCAGCTCAAGTACTCCTTTACTTCTCATCTCTAAAAGCACACACAGTGTGATGTAGCATTAGGCTGGCCCAGGGAACTGAGCCTGCAGTGACTTTGCACAACTGTGTATCATGTGAGAGCAGATGAGGCTCAGCTGGGTCTGGGATGCACAGCTGGGAGATTTCCCCCTCTCCAGCAACAGCTCCCATCCCCACTCATCCACCCCAGTCATCCCAACCCCAGCATAATTGTAGAGATCCTCTAGACTTAGATGTCAGATTTAAGACTTCTCTGTCATCCATGTATAAAAACATCCATGGGCCACGAATAGCTCATTGGGGATGGTGAAATATATAACTTGTTCAAAGATTTCCCTTTTTGACCTCCGAAACTATCTTTTGACTGCAGTTCTCTGCTAGGTAATTATTCCCAGCAAGCAGAGTCACAAGGAAGAAAATAGTTTGTGATAAACCAGTTGACAAGAATCACTGCTTCCTGACAAAACAGAACATCTCTCATGCCCCTTCAGCACTCAAAACTCATTGTGCATTGACTGAGAGGCTATGAATCACTTGGTCTTTCACTAGCAAGAAAAAAGAGCAAAGTCTTAGTGTCCAAGGCACAGGAAGGCTCAGTGCTCTTGGACTTAGCAGAACCTGAGCAGTGAACTCTTCCTGGTGAGCCTCCAGCCAGCTCTCCACTGCTGCCACAGGAAAAGGCATCACAGGAGTCCCACAGAACATTTTGCAATGACATCCACTGGATGTGGGAGTTGTAAGATTATTTGGAAATTTGGATTATATTGCTCAGGTACCTTGAGTTAAAAAATAAAAGTTATACTGAGGCTTGCCAAGCAGCTTAAAATTGGCAGCTCTTCAAGGTGAGGAAACATTTCTCTTTTTCAATATGATAGTTTTCCATTCTTATGTATAGAAGCTGAACTGAAAAAAACAAACTCTCATGTGACCTTTGTTAACTGTGTAACTACTAAGTAACCTGGAACCAGGTGAGTGAGGAGAAATCTAAATTAAAATAGCTAGGAATACCACCTTATAATTATGCATGTAAATATTATGTATATAAGACTATATAGTTTTCCTATATGCCATATACACTGTAATTTTGCAGACTTTTGGAAAGGTGGACCTTAGGCTTAAGCAATTTTGTGAGGATGGTAATACGTGTTCAGAAGAATGTTTTTTATGCATACATTTTTGTTTGAGTATTCTTCATCTTTATAAACACAATGTTTGAGATTCCTTTGAGGTTTGGCATCTTGGAAGTTATTCTACTAGAGACAATTAACACACAGTGTTTGTAACTGTGTACATTATGATTGAATCTGACAGCACAGTCTGTAGTGAAGATGTCCCAAAATTTCTCTCTTCAAGACACCTCTTTCCGTTACTTCTAGCTTTGCCAAATGGGTTTTAAACTGAAAAAAATTCTTACCAGATGCTTTTCCTAAGCCTGATTATTTTCTTATTTGTTCCTCAACTTGCAGATAAAATAATGTAAGCCTTTATGAGAATAGGGCTAGACAAAAAATGCATTATGCTGTCAGTGTTGAAAATATGGGTTTTTACCCTAAAAATTTTACCTCACCCAGCTGTTGAGGAAAAATATTAAATTTGACATGAATGGAGGGGCCTTATGCTAGGGAAATATTCTTGCAGCTCTTCTGAAAATCTATCCACATTTCAAAAATTCCATTTTGCAGGTGGTCAGAAAAGACTCGCCTAGCGATTTAGCTGAAAACTCTGAAGAGGTTGTCTGCTGTGGACCTACTCAGGGCTGCACAGAGAGAATTCTTACTGTGATTACAACCAAGCACAGCACAATGTGTGCCTCTCAGGGACCTTCCTGTTGACAGAGTACAAGAGGAAAAAAATCCAGAATGACTTGAGTGCAGTGTAGACAAAATCGGAATTTAGGATTTAGTGATTATTCTATAAATGGAGAAAGAAACGAAAGGAATATGATGGGTGGAAGGGTGGGATCATGTATATGTACATATGTATCATCATATGTATATGCAAGAGAAGAGGACTGGGAGCTTGTGTGGAAGATGAGGTTGAGAGGATGATGAATAACTAAGGTGGAAAAAAGAAGAGAAATCAGGTTAGCTGTGCAAAGTGACCTGGACAAATATGCGAAGAGAATTAGATGAGAATTTCAGGGAATGGTGTGGAAAATAAACACCAGCTAAACCAGGGATTAGATAGTGCTAGAGGGCTAAATGGTAGTTTGGGAACTGGTGAGTGGTTAAGCTGAATTATTTGGGTAGGTAAGAAGACAGGAATGTAAAAGGCATGAAGAAGACTCCAAAAAACACCCAAATTAATTATAAGAACATATTTTTAAAATTTCAATGCCAGGTTATATGCAAGCTTTTATCACATAGGAAAGACTAACATTGATACTGCTTTTGAAACTTTAATTTTAACCCTTGAGCACAAGCCTGATGATACACTATTATGGCATGAAGATAGAATATTTTTTCTACAGAAACCCAGCCTTACTCAGGGAACCCCATTGTAAGAAACCTCCTCTGGGTTTCCACAAGGCTATAAACTGAGGATTACAAAACTTCTGCTCATTGGCTCTGGCAGTCAGAAGGTGTGAAATGCATTAGGCAGCAGAATGCTAGAAGAAAAGCCACCTTCATGGTGATGCTGAAAATTAGGTTCCTTCTTTGCCTCTGACGTTTCTCATATGAGAGAAACCACATAATTTTAACTCAACTTTTACAGATGGTCACTAATTGCACGTTTTCAGAGAGACACCTGGAGATCAGAAATGTACTTTGAAATAGTGTTGGCTACTGATAGCTGAGTTCTGCTGGAAGAAGGCTTCAGATATAAGGATTTGAAAAGCCAGGTCCCTGGCACCTTGGACACTGAGTATTACAGAACAGTTTTGACTTTAGGTTCTCACTTTCCCATTCCATGACAGTTAATGCTGCTCACCTTAAAATGATCCCGGAGTCCAGATGTAACCCGAAGTGGAGAAACATAGTTTAATTTGGTTATTTCACAATTAATTTCAAGTTGAAGAACTCAGTGAACAACTCAGTTATGCAAAAATAAATGGATTTTTTTGTTTCTGTTTGAACATTTAGTTCAATTCTACAGATCTGATGGCTTTTGGTTAGCTTGTGATTCATCTCGTGCAAGGGGTCAACAAGGTTCTTGAATTAAATACATAAGGAGAAAACCCAATAGTTCTGCAATGAGAAAACCATTGTAGCTTGTATTTACTGAATAAAAACCTATGTGGTTGAGCTTTGTAACTAAAACAGAACCTGCACTTTTGGATAGAAACCAGAGAGCAGTTTGGAGTTACAGTAAAATATTACAGAGACAAATTAATGTCAATGGAACAATAGTCTGAAGTGTTGCATTCATTTTATTTTCAAACTCAGGAAACCCAGACTGTGATTCTCTCATACCCAAGTAGAGTTTAGTAAATGACAGCTAATGTAGGAAGACACAGAGCTGGAAACTTGGGGTAGAAAAAGAACATTGTTTGTAGTAGTGTGGGAGGATGCAGCTCAGAAGAGTATTTTATATCTTTCAGTGACTTAGGTATTGCATACTCAGATGAGTGCCTAACAGCAGAACAGCTTGCTATGTGGCTTCTCAGGCTAGAGGACTGAAAACAAAAGGCTACACAATGGAAAAAATAATTGTTCTTGGTTAAGATAATCCTAATCCTGGAGTGATGTTTTCAGCTCATGATCTTGTCAGTAATAAAAAAACCAAAATCACTAACATCAGAACTGGAGATAGGACAGAAAAATTTGAGTACGTTTTCCCTTGGAGTATTGAATGATGAAAATGTAAAACTACAACCTGTCATTTACTAAATTTGGGCTAACCTTATTCTTCTCCCTGCCCTCCACTCCCCAGCCCCACCTACATTATATATATATATTTTTTTTTCTATTTTGGACACAGGCACTGGGGCAACTTGAATTACCAGGTCTAATATCTCCCCCTGAACCAAATTGTAGAGGAACTATTATTCTCCCACATAACTGTAGACTGCTTGCAGACGCACAGGAAGGCTCAGGCCTACTAATTTCCACAGAGAAAGTCTACAGGAGAAAGAAGCAAGCTCCTGAGACCCTGTTCTGTTTCTTAACTTTTAACACAACAGAGACAATTCTTTCCTTCCCAGAAAGGTCACTCAAAAATAAGAATTTTTTTTCTATTTTAAGCGTCTGTGAGTATGTATGCACACTTCTAAAAAAAATTTCCTTTTTCATAGGAAAAGTTAACAATCTGTTATGGAAAAATTACTTCAACTTTCTAGGTTGTGAGAGTGTTCCTGTATTTGGATTACAGATCTAAAATATTGCAGTTTTCTCTTAGCACCATTCCTTTGAGTGAGACAACGTCTTGTATTGAAAACCAGCTCATAAGACTATAATGAGTACTTCTCAAACATTCATTTAATTTTATTTAAAAGAGCCCCTTGAACCTATAAAAGATGGCCTATGTAGGAACTGGATTCCCTTACCTTCCATGTGAAAAAAGAAGCCTATGAAGAGGCCAAATTTTCAAGAGTGGTTCATTTTGCAAGAAGAAAAAAAGTCATACCTATGTATTCAGGTCAATGGTCCAGCATTTTGGTCAAAAAACCTGAAAACTTTGGTTTTGGCACTGCAATAAGGTGATCTTTCAAGTTCCAGCAGGCATGATCTTTTTTTCACAGCCGACAGCCAGAAGAAGCCATTAGATCCTGTATAGTCTTACCTCCTATGTAATGCAAACTATTAGGTTTCAGCCAGATCTCTTGCTGTATTACATTCAAAATCAAGCTATTGATGTAGATGAATAAGGTTTCAGTGCTCAGTTAGTAAAAGATTTGTTAGCCATAGACAGAAAACAGGACACCTAAGGTGACACTTGTGCACAAGGTCATGGCAAGAGCTGATGGCCCAATAGGTGATGTGATCTCAGAAGATGAACCATACTTCACACTACACAGGAAGGAAGAAGCTTCTCAAGTAGCTGGCAAACCTAATGTGGAGGTTATTTCTTTCCACCTCCAAATCTGGTAATGTGTGCAAATCGGAATATTTGAGGAGTACCCATTAAAGAGGACTCTAAAAGCAAAGATCCTTGGCACAGCCTTAAAGGATGAATTCATTCTGTGTGAGTTCCCATATCCAGGTGTGACTGATCTCTGGTACTCCAGAGGAATATCAAAAAACCCTGGGATAAGTTGCTTACATGTTGCTAATTGTTCATGGGGGAGAAAATGCCATCCTTATTCTTGCTAGTGACTAACTAATGGCCCTATGCAGGAGATCCATTTTTAATGACTGCTTTACTGCACATCTGTAATTTAACAAGCATGCTGAGGGCATTGCCTCCAGTATCCCTGAAGCCTGTGGAGGATGGAGATAAACATCACTTCACTAGTCACAGGTATAGTAAAACCAGGAGGTTTTACTACTCTGTTAGTCCTACTCTGTTAGTCCACTACGCTTTTTTTAAGAACTGGATCAAAGCAAATCTTTTTGAGATGAATCTTCCTTGAGATTCTAAAGTGTATCCTAAACCCTCTGCACATTTTTAAATACCACCATTTTGCGGCACCAATAGAAACTACGTCAGAACCCCAAATTTATTTTTAATGATGTAGCACCAGTAAGATAAACATACATTAAAAATAAATCCCAAGTCAGGACTGACAGCCTATTTCCATAAGAAATGACAGTACAACTACTGATCCTTTGCCTTTAGGAACTGTTAAAACTTAAGCAAGAGAATTCATGAAATAACCTGGGTGAAAACTCAGATTTCAAATAGAAATTAGTCCAAGATGGATACCAACATCACTTAATGGCACAGCAAAGATGTGTTATTTAGATATACATTTTTTTTGTATATACATTTGCTAATGTAAGAAAGTAAAATGCAGAAAGTAAGATAGTTTTTGGCTGACTGCTGCTTCTAAAAGGGATCTCTGGCTCTGACTGGTGTGTCAGACCAATGCACAATAGAAAAGTATACTAACAGACATAAGGCCTCTGCCAATTATTTTTAACGTAGGAACACAAAACAGTTTCTTGCATTATGATAGCAACAGTAAAGTGGCACTGGTGTGAAAGTGATAAAAACAAGATCTTGAGTAGGTTAATGTGTTTTTATAAGTGACCGCAAATAGCACTTGTGAATGGAAATGTGCAGCATCTACATAGAAATGCCATCCATTATTGCAGTATGATGAGGCAAAAGGAAAGGATAACATCTTAAGAGGTCCTGACTCTAGCTGAGGCTCTGTGTGAACTGATGGATGCTAAACTCCCTGAGTCGGAGGTTTGTGGCACTTAAAGGATTGGGCACTGTAAAATGTAAGCATTAACATGGGTCCTGTACAACCAGGCAGACACAAAAGGGGATTTTGCTTTTCAAGTCCCTTCTGTCTCCGTCAGGATGTGCCACTCGCTGCCTCTTAAGTACCCGTGGAACACACCTGGTACCTAAAACTGAACGATGGGCCTGAACTGCATTTTTGCTGTGTGATGTGAAGTTAAAAGGTTTAGTACAACAGACTTGATTTAGACAAGGAAACAAAAACAAATATGATATTTACTTACTGTAGGCGCTTTCAGAACCTAAGGTTAAAGAGCCATCTGTTTCTCTGTTGTAATTCCAGGGGTTTCAACGGAATCAGGGCTGGATAAATTTGATGCAATACGTTCACCTGGTCACCTAGCACACAGCAGAGACGTTCCCTTTGTGTGGAAGTCTGCATACAATCAGTTTGCCATCTAGTGGCAACTATTTTGGACACAGACGGTAATTTAAAACAGTAGATGTGGTTTTAAATACCGGGGTGTATTAAATCATCTGAGGTGTATGAAAGCAAACATTTTCAGGGAAGAACTGTTTTGAAGTCTCAAAGGGTAACTGCATGTATACCCATCAGTGTACATATAGACAGGAACAATTTCCTGACTCAAGCTGACTCTTGAACACAAAAACATTTCCAATTGCATTACTACCTTCTGTATGATGTCACCTGTGACGTTTTACATGAAAGAAGACGAACCAAAATACTGATGGCTAGACACCTTCTAATTCACCCACATCTCTCCCCTCCTGCCAGTGTCTCTGAGAATAAAAGCAATGTCGTTACTGAAAATTTTTACACAGCCAAACTGTTGCCCTACCTGAGTAGTTTTCATAACTGGAACGGCAGCTCCTCAGGTGGGAAAAGACAACGCATGGCCCAGTCAGTTAGTTTGTATTAAGCTAATGAGTTACTAATAGAAAGAGTAGTCACAGCTAGCAACCACATGCCATACCTCCTAACCCAAAGCAGCTTCCAGAATCTGCTCAGGAAATGCAAAAAAAGATGTACTTTTTGGTGGTGGTGGATAGCCTGGTAGCACTTATACACTTATGTAACTGAGTTATTTTGCCTACTTTTACTGCTAATTTGGCTATTCTTGAGTGTAACTGGGCATTTCCTTATTTGTAGGACTTAAATGATCTTTGTTATTATATAATTCATTGTTTTATTATAATTGCCATATGTATTGTTTCACAGGAAATATACCTGACATGGAGAAATGTTATCTCATTATACAGATAAATGTCTCATTGCTTCAGACTACAAGTGGTAAAGACTTCTGCTCTTCTTTCTGCAGAAGTAATTCCATAAATTTCTTAAGATTCTTGCAGAACCATCAAAGCCAGTGTCAGAATACAGAGTCTCTAGACTTATTTTAAGATCATAAAAAAGACGGAAGTTTTGCATGTCTAAATTCTACTGGGAACCAATTCCATAATCGTGGAGTTTAAGTGCTTTAGAGCTAACTGATGTGAGTCAGTCTAGAAGGCAAATAGCGGTAGCTAACCCTGGTGAGTAACAGGAACAAAAGGGTGACAAAAGATCAGAGATGAATACAGTCCTCCAGTTTTAGAGCAGACTCATAGAATCATGGAATTATTTTTGTTTGAAAAGGCCTTTAAAATCATCAAGTCCAACTGTTAACCTAACACACTGCCAAGTGCACCACTAAACCACACCCCTAAGCACCACACAGAATCAGTTCTTAAACACCTCCAGGGATGGTGACTCAACCATTTCCCTGGGCAGCCTGTGCCAGTGCCTGATAACCCTTTCAGTAAAGGATTTTTTCCTAATATCCAGTCTTAACTTCTCCTGGTACAACATGAGGCCTTTTCCTCTTGTTGTATCACTTCTCACTTGGGAGAATACACCGACCTCCACTTTGCTACAATCTCCTTTCACTTAGGTGTAGAGGGTAATGGGGTCTCCTCTGAATCTCCTGGTCTCCAGACTAAACAACACCAGTTCCCTGAGCTGAACCTCATAAGACTTGTGTTCTAGACCCCTCACTAGCCCTTCTTTGGACATGCTTCAGCACCTCAATGTCCTTCTCACAGTGAGGGGGCCCAAAACTGAGCACGGTATTCAAGATGTGACCCCACCAGTGGCAAGTCCAGGGGGAAGATCACTTCCCAAGTCCTGCTGGCTACACTGTTTCTGATGCAAGCCAGGGTGCTATTGTCCTTCTTCACCACCTGGTTGCCCTGCTGGCTCATTTTCAATGAATATACTGAATTGACAGGAGAATCCCCAAAACACTGGAAATGTGAACAATGTGATGTGAAAAAGTTGCTTGAAAGAAGATGCAGGCTGCTGAAATTCATATTAGGATGTCATTAACTGTTATCCTGTAGAAAATCAGTTAATAATGAATTCTATTAAACTGGAGCTCTACTAAAGACCTGTTGAAATCCATTTTGGAGACGTCGTAAACACGATTTTTTGTTTGTCTTCTGACAAGTATCAGCTTATTCTAATGTTAGAGAAGCAGTAAAATTGAGTAAAAATTCTGTAGGTGGGAGAATTTATCAGGTTTCTGAGCTTAAGGATAGATCTGCTTACGCTGTAGTAGTCAAAAATATAAATAAACATAGATGGTTCATTGAGCTGCTGATTGCATCTTTATTCAATCTCCTATTCACTGATCACAGACAAATGCTCAATTCATTGAAAATACACTTTAGCCCCAATTGCCAACCTAGTTGCAATAAAGTGTCTTGTATTCTGTTCTGGGCCATGAAACATGGTCACAAAAGTTAATTAAAGTTCTAATGGCAGGGTCAACAAGGTCAAGTGAAGGAGCTTGTCTATATGTAATTAGGGTAGAAGGAAAGATAATTAAGTTCAACAGGTGTAAGAGAGAGTAGAAGCGGTCTGCTTGATTAAAGAGCTTGACTCGGAGATTCAAAATTGCTTTGGGAGTGAGAAGTTGGGAAAAATACCTTTTCACTTGTCAATGGAAGAAATTTTTCTCTAGAAATGACAGGTCTGAAAATAGACAATATCCCAGGGCCATCTTTACTCTCATTTTCAAACCTGCTGAACTCAAGAATGTGAATAACGTGATTGTTTCAACAGCATTTCACATTTTTATTTTCTAGACAAATGCAGTCTATGACAGCAGAAAAAGAAAGATAAATGAGAAAAATTTGCAGATGGAAATTCAGCCTGGATGTGGCTTATTTTACACCAAATCAGTGTTAGAATCTCTGTTATTTCCCCATATTAAAGCAATAAACTCACACTAAAGATGGCAAATGACAAAAATCAAGAATTTGTGGCACTTTTCAATCTAATAATGAAAGACACACTTTATCCTGTCTCCTCTATACAAACATACCTTGCTCACAAGCTTGCTGTTTTTAAACCAATCACTTTCCTCAAATACCAACAAACAGCAAAAGCGTGCTTCATGAACAGGAAGAAATTAATGCAGAATAATTTACTCCATAATCCTAAGAACCCACTGTAAAAGCACCAAGGCAGGTTTATTTAAACTCCCTCTATGGAGAGCACAGGGAAAAGTGTGAAAGTGTAAGTGCCACAACTGTCCTTCCTTCCCAGTCCCCCAGATGAGTATTAACACATTTATGATAGCTATTGGCAGTGCAAATTTCTTTCTACTGCCTCTACCAGCACTCAAATCATCCCTTCCACCAGAAAGCAGACTTCTGCAAATTAAAAAGAAGTTTAGTTTCCATGCCCAATCAATCCTGGTATCTCTCCTCAGAGTGCCAGAAAGGGATGGTTAATTAGTGCCATGTATTACTGAGCTGGGGACACCTGCCTGCAATGAACAAAAATGAGACCATTAGGTCATTTTGTGGAGACTCTACAGTTACATCTACCCCAGCAAATTAAAACAGTGACTGGGAACACTCTTGGGCACAGAAATGGCATTGAACATTAAACTAAATAGTAGTGGAAAAGGCTTTACTCATTCTGGCAAGCACAAGCTGGGAGGCTGGGCAGGCCTAGGTCATGTCTCCTGTGAAGCTCGTGGGCAGCCATCCTGTCTGGTAGAGTACTGTTGCTAGTTAAGCTTTCATATAATGTATAAAATTGATAGTTGAATCAATTATAAAATACATAATCTCATAAAATGCTCAACCATTCAAAAACCACCCATTGTATCCGGTCAGCTAGATTTTGTTTTTTTTAAATTATGGAAAACCAGGCTTGGTAGATGTTAGGTTATGCCCACCTGCATAGAATCATAGAAAGTGAGGGGTTGGAAGGGACCTCGAAAGATCATAGAATCCAACCCCCCCTGCCAGAGCAGGGTCACCTACAGCACAGGTGACACAGGAACACATCCAGGTGGGCTTTGAATGTCTCCAGGGAAGGAGACTCCACACCCTCCTTGGGCAGCTGTTCCAGTGCTCTGTCACCCTCACAGGGAAAAAATTCTTCCTAATATTTATATGGAACCTCCTATGCTCTAGTTTATAACCATTGCCCCTTGTCCTGTTGCTGGTCACCCTTGAGAAAAGCTTCACTCCATCCTCCTGGCACTCACCCCTTACATATTTATAAACATTAATGAGGTCACCCCTCACTCTCCTCCAAGCTGAGGAGACCCAGCTCCCTCAGCCTTTTCTCATAAGGGAGATGTTCCACTCCCTTCAGCATCTTGGTCGCTCCATGGTGGACTCTCTCAAGCAGTTCCTGGTCCTTCTGGAACTGAGAAGCCCAGAACTGGACACAATATTCCAGATGTGGCCTCACCAGGGCAGAGTAGAGGGGAAGGAAAACCTCTCTCAGCCCCCCCGAATCCCCCCCCCCCCCCTTCTAATGCACCCCAGGATGCCATTGGCATTCTTGGCCACAAGGGCACATTGCTGGCTCATGCTCATCCTTCCATCCACCAGCACCCCCAGCTCCCTTTTCCCCTGTATTTCCCCTGTGCTGCTCTCCACACCCTTGAAAGAATGCAGTGAGACAAGGTTGGAGGTGGAGCTCAAATAATACTAAGATGGGCTGCTCCCAGGCCCATCCAAGTGAGGTACTGGTCCATCTCCACAAGCCCGGAGGAGCATGTACACAATGTAGCAGGTGGAAACCCAATTTACAGCTTCCTGAGGAGCAAATACCTTGTCCAGTTTCTTTCCAGGTTTCTACCAGAAGAACTTCAGCCACATTGCCCAGGTGTTGAAACCCATCAAGATGAGTCACTGGGAGCATCACTCTGCTGCTCAACTTTGATGCTGAGAGGACGGGACACATTAAAAGATGCAGGATGTGATTGTCCAGTATTTGTTATGGAATGTTGAGGGGAGGAACCAAAGTGTGGAAAAGATGGGAGTCAGGTGATTTGGGGAGGAACAAGTGTGGAAAAGTGCATTTGTGTGTCAGAGTCTGGGCCAGTAACTAGAGCGGGGCTGCAGCCTCTGGGGCTTTTATGTCCAGATCTCAGCAACTGGGAATACTGGGATCCAGCAGCCAGTCACTGGTAGGCTGAGTGTTTGACCCAGTTACTGCAAGGATCTATCTTGAACACAAGTATAAGTATATATTCTCACCAGTGGGCATCCTATCTACTCAGCCAGGCAGGGGAACAGGATGAGATCATTACTATTGTCTGTGTTCATGTGGTATACATGAATATATCTATATATATATATATATTCATACATGTGATGCATATGTATTCTCTGTGTGTGTGTGCTTACTGGGAATACATTTCAGCCTTCCTGCTTTTTGGACGTGGGGGCAAGGAGCTGCAGAAGACTCAGACTGTTTGATTCAGCAGAATGTATTTTCCTCCTACAGTAGCAACAATTTTTGCAGCCCACTCCTCAGTTGTTCTTGGCCTAGTCCTAAGGAGATCTTTCAGTACTTCAGTGAAATCATAAAAAAATCCCGCTAACACAAGTGGAGATGCCAGAGTACCTTTGAAATGCAAGCATGTGGTAACCAGCACATTAAGCTTCTCAGTAGAAAGACCAAATATTGATTTTTCTTATTTTTTTTTAAATACAGACAATTAAACTTGGTCCTTAGATATACAGTGAGGCCAGGTGGAAAGTTTACATTGCTGCAATTGTGTTATTGCTTCTCTTTGGATAAAAGGAAGACTTCATTTTCAGTTCTATCAACCTCATATCATTTACAAACACTAAAATTAATTTCTTGTTTGAATAAATAAAGCCTACTAATTGGTTTGCCAATACTTTCAAGCTTTATATTGAACTTGTTCGCAAAGCTAACAGTGTCAGTTAACAAAACAAGATGTTGTTTACTATTTTTTCCTATTAATCAAGACAACTCTTTAGATAAAAGTAGCTCATTGGGGTTAATTATCTCTAAAAGAATCCAATTCATTTGCAGTTTGTAAATCAGAAAGAATTATACCATTTTTTTCAATAGCATTCCTTTAACACTATGAACATTCTAGAATTCATGAACTTTTAAACTGAAATTAAAGGAGACATCTTTTCAGTCCCTAAAATATACCTTTTATTTAATAATTTATAATTAAAGCTGCTTTACATGGTATTATCAGGAATGAGGGCATTGTTAAAAACAATTCAACAAAATTTGGAACTAATAATAGTCTGATACATTCAAAGCAAATTCCCACTTCCACTTCAGATTCCCCATCCCTCAAAATTTATCCATCTGCAGTGAAGGTTAAAGAAGGAAAAACCCTAATTTCTTTAGTCCTCATGGAGGTAGAGCCTGGACTTCACACAATTCTAGCTACTATAATATGGGAGCCAAGCTGTCATATTAAGGTAGTATAATGCATATACAATCAGCACCAAACTTGTGTATTTATAGGATACAATTAAGCTTTATCTGATGAAGTCGTACCATATTCTGAATCAAGGCTTTTACTTTTTAAAATGTGTTTTCATCAAGTTCCCTTCATGTCATTGACAGTCTTCCAGTCACTGCGGTAAAAAAACCCAAAACTGCTGGCTACTATTTATTTTTCCAAACTTTTCTAATGTCACACACAATATAAGTATAGTTCCTCCCTATCAGCAGATGGAGACAAAGTACACATGTTTTGATGTCATCATCCAGGTAATTAAAATTTTCTCACCACACAACCCAGACAGCAACCCCTTGGTTGATATTTGTATTTTATTAAAGATTCCAGAAAATGAAAACACATACTCTGGGTTTTAGTAATTTCCCTGGTTTTAAAACTTTTGGAGGTGGGTGCTGGAATTACTTTAAATATGTCATTCTGGGTCTAACTCTGCTTCTGAAGGCACGGTGTTGTAGCACCAGCAATCACTATAGCAGCAAGACAAATCATTTGGTAACTTCCATGAGAGACATTCATGTAATATTGCTGTATGATATAGTTCTTCAAACTGTTGTTTATTATTTTTGCAATTCTATTTGACAACATCATAAGTTGTGGGTTTAAATGGGAACATTAAAAAAAAACAAAAAACAAACAACAAACTAATAACCCATAGGTAATAAACTTAGGCATCAAACTTAGCAGTAAGATTTTCTAAAAATTTTCTCACAGCTCATTATTACAAATTGACTTTGCACTTTAGACCATGTATCAGGTAGGACCTAAGTATTGTCTGGGTAGTATTAACTGCTATTATAAGTTTCTTAAAAAGATACTGTTGTATAGAAGTAGCTTTAATTTAATTTTAAAAAAAAAGGTGTCTTCAATTATTCTTTATTCTGCAATTGTTTGCAGTTTACAATTTTGTCACTATCTTGTCCATTACATGTCACTACAAAGAAAGCACATGGGTACAGCCAAATGTCAAATAACAATATTTTTAACTGTCCTCTTACACATGAAGGTATTGATAAACTATCAAAGTAATTGTTTCCTGGGTGTTTCCATAAGGCAAACCAGCATAAACTCCAGGGGCTCAAAAGAATGGTGTACCATTTTTCCTCATAGACTTAATGATAACCTGTAGTGTAACACTTAAAAAAATAGTCTGTATTTAAAGGCAAGGCTTGTTGAAACAATAATAGATTATTTTAATGTCTGTTAAAATTTTTCTTCTGTCTCCCTCAGCTGAATAGGAGTTGTCATACTTCCTATAGCTGACCCAGTAAAAAAGAATTTGAACAACACAAGAAATGCAAAAAGTAATTATTCCATTATTTTGGCATTTTGCTAACAGCAACACCACTCTTAGGTTAACATTCACTATTGAGTTATTTAGTCAGTACTTTGGGTCACAGAGAGTTTCTGCCACTTCCAACTTTGTTTTGCTTCTGTTCACTGGGCTACCACTATTCAGGTGCTTGCAATCTTGAAGCAAGGATAACAACAGAAATATTATCCTTTCTCCTGGAGTGTTTAATCATAGAATCATAGAATCATAGAATTGGCTGGCCTCAGAGATTATCAAGTCCAACCCTTGATCCACTACTGCTGCAGTTACCAGACCATGGCACTAAGTGCCACATCCAGCCTCTTTTTAAATATCTCCAGGGACGGAGAATCCACCACTTCCCAGGGCAGCCCATTCCAATGTCTGATCACTCTCGGTAAAGAAATTCTTTCTAATGTCCAACCTAAACCTCCCCTGGCACAACTTGAGACCATCCCCTCTTGTCTTGCTGAGAGTTGCCTGGGAAAAGAGACCAACCCTGCCCTGGCTACCCCCTCCTTTCAGGGAGTTGTAGAGAGTGATGAGGTCTCCCCTGAGCCTCCTCTTCTCCAGGCTGAACACCCCCAGCTCCCTCAGCCTCTCCAGTCTTCCATGGTACAACAGGAATGTGAGGAAACTTCCAGTCTCCTCAACAAATCCATGCTTACAACTTGCACTACATTTCAGTCAGACTTGGTGACCTTTGTTCTCAACATTTATCTGCTTAAATTGACTCTTTGTGAAGAAATAAATTGGTGCATATAAACTTGTTCTGTTTAATAATGGTCCGAGATTAATTAAATCCATTACTTTTTCAATTATCTTGCTACTTAGAATGACTGGAAAAGTGCGTGCAAATTAATTTTAGGTCATGGATGTTTTCAGCTCGTACTTTGGGCTAGATAGGTTGCCTTTTGTTCCTTTCAAAATATTTTTAAATTAGGAAAGCAAGCTTTTCTTCATTAACTTGCTACTTGTGGCTTTTGCAACTGTTTAAGCAAATGAATGTAGGCTTTTTGATTTTTGTTCAGTCTGTTCCTTTGACATCACTTCTGCCCTCAAAATAGAACTTAACCCATGTACAGATTTTTGCGCTAGCCTTTTGCACAGGAAGAAATTTTGCAGAATACTACTGGTAATTTCCCTGACAGTATTCACAGCTTGGAGCTACTGAAAGCATAAGTGAAAGCTCTTGTTTGCTGAGCACAGACTATATTTTAAAGCAGGTAACATTTCTTTTTTTATTACTAAAAAGCATTAAAAATACCCCTAATGAAATGTGAACATATCGTGTTAATGCCAGAAAAAAAGAATTTAATTCTTGGTTCAGTTTCAGACGTGTTCCCTTGTATGATCTCCGTTTTCCAAAGAACACAGCATACTGGATCATAATGTGTCTGTAAAAAGTAAAATTGGAATCCATTAAGGAACCACTCAGGAGAAGTTGGATCTGCTGTAACGCACATTAAATTTAATTCTACTGAGGAAATAAAATATGTTTCAGGAGAAGAAGATTCAGAACATAAGTCTGGCATTTGTTAACCTAATTATACCTAATTTAATGGAAATTATACTTGATGTAACAAAGTGATAGAAGAAAAATGTTAGCAAAGAACATCATGCAGAATGTACCATTCTACATCTATACTCAATAGAATTAATGTTAGAAACTGTGAAACTAATTAAAAGTAGGAAGGCATAATAACTCCAAGGAACAGTGATCAAATGACTGCTAAAAAAAAGCAAATAGAAGGTTGAAAATAATATTAGTAATCTTGTCTCCAAATAGCTAAGTTATATTCTAGATATTTTTTTGGTGACTTGCTATGAAAGTACGAACATTAAATGAGCCAGCAGGATTTTCTCTTTGCTCTTCAGAGGCTTACAGTTTGCTCACAGATGGCTTCTGTCTCAACTCAGTTTAATCCAATCAACTCACCTCACTATGTCCTATAGTCATCTATAAGACTGTTCTGGGTTTTTTGGGGTGAAAGCCAGCTGCTTCTTCGTGCTGATACTGGCATACGGAATATAGCAACAGCACATCCTTTCCCTCATCATGTGTCCATGGCTCTCAAGGTCAAAATTGCTGAAACCAAGGTAAAGGAAATTGAGTTTGTATCGTGGATAGTATTTAGAGAATCAGAAAGCTACCACAGGGCTTGAAAGAGCTGTTGATTTCATTCTTACAGAGCGTTCTTCAATGTTTTCTTCCTAAACAGCAAAATTAGAAGGACACTTTATACTATAGTTGTGGTACTAAGTACTGCAGCCTTAGAAACCTTTTAAAAATATTATAAAAAGGATTTCCAAATATGTGATGCAGTTCCATTTATGAGGTATAATTCTT